>NW_020884873.1:15038993-15280463 GCF_003945725.1 Corapipo altera
CCACATGGCTTCAGGGAGTTCCACTGGATTTAGACAAACTTGTCAGCCAGGCATAAAAAGACAATGGTGTGAGAAGAGCTGTGCTAGAAGGACATACCTGTAAAGGCTGACAGGTTTCACAGGGGAATTAACCTTGTTTTCTGGAGGCACAGCTGTAAATTGAAGGTGTTGGTGGCGTAAGGAAGGAATGTGAGAAACTAGATCCTTAGAGAAGAACGTTTTTGCCTTTGACAGCTTGTAAGGCAAAGAGGGCTTCTCTTTGGGAATGTTTATATGGAACCAGCTCATACCAAATATAGTGGCCAGACCTAGACTTGCAATTGCCACTTCTTAATGGAGACCAAAATAGAAGAGCTGGTTACAAGGCAACATCACATGTGCTGCAGAGGGCTCTGGCTTGTCTCTGTTTTATCCATTTTTCATGCATCTCCTCTTGTTCCATTTGTTTTGTCTTTTTTTTCAGCTGCATCTGATGAGCCTTAATTGTACTTTTGATTAGATATTTTTCCATGAGGACTTATGCTCTCCTCCACAGTCCCCTTCATCTTATCCAAACTGTTCCTTCCCCTCTGCTCTCCTTAGTTGTCCATATTCCCACTGCAGGTAAAAATCTTCCAGAGATGATCATCAACCCTTGTAAGAGGGTCAGAACCAATAGTAAAACAGGGCAGGTAAGGACATATCTTGGGGATCCAAGCAACATCACTGGGGACACAGCTACAGAAATGGCCCAAAAGGAATTATTTTGCTCTCTGTCTTTTGGAAGGTGTCAGTCAGGGGAGAGTTTTGGGGGCCTTTTTGAATGAACCCCTTTCTACCAGCATCATTCAGCAGGAGAGATCTGCTTTGGCTCCTTCACAGGTGTTAATCTGTCTGGACAAGGACCTGGGAGCAGGTAGGGAAGTGGGATGGTAAATGGAAACTGCAAATCATGGAGTATATCTACGCCCACTCTGTGAAGAACTCTGTGTTCACTGTCAGGTGAGTGCATGACAGGTTCTTCTGCTCCAGCAGGATCAAAAGCTACATGGATGGATGTATTGGGGATTGCTTTTCCCCCATCAGAGCATGCGAGTCTATAAAACACCCTTGCCTTAGAATTCACTGAGGGTAAAGAAATTATTTGTACACTTTGGTTGTTTTTTTCCCCATGTCCTACCCTGAAGTATTTTTAAATAAGCTTTTTTTTTTTAACTTTAATTTTTCTTCTGAATAATTTTTCAAATATGGGGAGTTTTAAAAATTTTCAACAGTGGAATAAAAATGAAAGGATGCATGCATGTCTGGTGAAGAAATCTGGTCATCCTGTGCCAGTGGCAAAAGGAAAGGAGGGGGGGACCAGAGATGCAGTCTTTTCTCAAAAATATTTCATTAAAATGAATGAAAAACTAATTCATGGCAAATGCAGAAAAGAAGAGGTGACTTGAATTCATTTTTCACAGTAAAGTAATGCTTTTCCATTTTGTAGGGATCTCAGTAAATACTATTAACACATTTTACACTCTGGGATGCTGAGAAATTACAGTTATACACAAATTCTGTGACAGGACCAAGAATACAAATCAAACCACCACTTTCTAAATGGTATGCCTTCTCCAGCTGTATTCTCCCAATTATTACTGTTCTCACTCATAACTGATGATCATTAGTTATTTTCCCAGTCACTGTAGCACCCCTGGAGAGCCCTTCACTGAGTTTAAATGCCGGGAGGGGGTACAGGTAATGCAGGGTCAGTAACACTTGCAGCTGTTCATCTGTTTGCTGTTCAGAATATGACTTGGTACCTGCAGCTTACTGAGTTCTGAACACTAACTTTTCAGCACTGCTCAAAGGCAGGAGCAGCAACCAGGAGAGATGAATGTGGGAGGGAGGGAAGGAAGGCAAGGGGGTGGAAAAATGAGCCTGCTTTACTGAATAATGAGAGGGGTAAAAATGAATGGGAAAAGAGAGAGAAAAGCTGGTTTAAATATTTAATCTCTGTTGCATTTGCTTTCAAAGGGGAGACAAAAGCCTTGGAACATCTTTTGTCTTGAACTAATTCTGACCAGAGATGAATGGTATGTGATTGTCACTTCTGTCATTTGCCTTAAGGTGGAGAGAAACAGACTGGTCCTGCTGCATCAGCCCATTACATGAGTCTCTGTCTCCAGACACGGCCAGTACCTGAAGCTGCAGAAGGCATTAAATTACCCATGACAGTGACAGTTCAGCCTCACAAGCCCACATTTCCCTGGATCCTGGTGCCAGCGTGATCAGTGTACATGCTGCCTGAGAGCTGCACTTGTCTTCAGGGAGGTGGAAGCTCCTTTGAGGGGTCTGAGAAGCAGTTGTGTCTCACCACAGAGCAAATTGCTTCATTTAGGTCTTCCCCATTTGAAACCAGCTGGTTAGTGCAACACACATCAGCTGTATTTTCCCCTTGTATCTCCCCATTCCTCTGTGCATCTTTCTACCCAGCCTCTTTCTGCAACATTTCTCTTCCACTTCCTCTGACTTGCCCTCCCTAGTCCTCCCTCTCTGCCCACCACTGTACAGGCAGAACCAAAAAACATGCAGCTGTCTTGTCTCCCAGTCACAGCTGCACCATTTGCAGTACCTTCCAGCTGAGGCAGCCCCACAGATGAGCCAGCAGGACCTGCATGCCAGCATCAGACACAGTAGCTACATGTGCTGATGAGCCACTGCATCAACAAACCATGGAACCATAGAACGGTTTGTGTTGGAAGGGACCTTAAAAATCACCTAGTTCCAACCCCTCTGCCATGGCCAGGGACACCTTCCACTAGAACAGGTTGCTCAAAGCCCCATCTAACCTGGTCTTGAACACTTCCAGGGATAGGTCATCCACAGCTTCTTCAGGTAATCTGTGCCAGTGCCCCACCACTCTCATAGTAAGTATTTTTTCCCTTAAATCTAATCTAAATTTCTCCTCTTCCAGTTTAAAGCCATTATCCCTTGTCCTATCCCCACTCCATCTTACTGGTAGGCCCTCCTTAGGTACTGGTGCTAAGGTGTTCGGCACAAATTTCTCTTCTTCAGGCTGAGCAACTCCAGATCTCTCAGCCTGTCTTCATAGAAGAGGTGTTCCATCCCTCTCATCACCTTTGTAGCACTCTAGACCCAATCCAACAAGTCCATGTCCTTGTTGGAGCCCCCAGAATCGGATGCAGTATTCCAGATGGGGTCTCATGAGAGGTTAGCAGAGGGGCAGAATCACCTCCCTCAACCTGCTGGCCACACTGCTTTTGATACAGCCCAGGATATGGTTGGTTTTCTGGGCTGTAAGTGCACATTGTTGGGTCATGTCAAGCTTTTCATCCACTGACACCTCACACTGTTCAGTTGATATAACTCATCTTCCACACGTTCTGTTTCTCTTGTCTCTCATAATGGACACCCAAAAGCTATGGCCAGTGTCACCCAGTGAGGCAGGCACAGCCCTTTGTAGCAGTGGTGGTTCCCTGCAGCCTGTCATCCTAAGAGAAAGCCTTAGACAGATAAAAACCTCATTTAGGCTTCCTTTATAGACTGGAGGAGTGGGAGGAAGAAATGCCTCCAGAGAATAATACATTGTAAGCCTGCCTTTTAAATTGGTACATATCTGTAAGCCCTAAGAAAGGCTGATAGTTTCTGACTAACCAGAGGCAACTGTTGAGACTAGGGACTTCTCCTCTCATTTTGGCAGTGACTTTGTCTCTCTGATTCACTTATTCCCTTTATAACCCTAAAAGCAAAGAGGTGCTGCTGTTTCTACTCCTCAGATGGGGACAGATATAACATGACTTCTCCTTCAGAACCCCTCAGGATGCCTTTGAAAAAGTAGGGATTTTTTTAAAGCTCTGGTCTCCTGAGCCATGAGGGAAAAGCATGAAAGCCTGGCTTTTTGTCAGCTCCTTAACTGGGAGCACACCATAGGAAAGGAAACAAAAAACAACAACCTAAAAACCTACAACGTCTTCCAAGCCTCTGAAGGCTCATAGTTATCAATTATCTTTTGAAGGCTTACTTCAAAAGTAATTTATTTTTTTACTAGCTGTCTGATAAGAGATCAAATAAAGCTAGGGTGAATAGTCAAGTATGTTCCTATTTTATTTTGATATCATTTGAGGAACTTGACTGGCTACTTGAAATGCTGGAGAGAACAGCTGAGTAGGAGTTTGGACTCGGTGAAGCCAGCTAGGCAAGAGTTTTGCATTTGGTTTTCAAAAGAGCTTGAGTAGGCTGAGATTCCAGGCTGATGAGATGGTCTCCTCGATGACTACACTTCTTTCTTGGTAGAGAACTCAGTTCACTTGACATGTGAGCTACAGGGATGAAAGCAGAGTTTATTTTCTGTAGCACTACAGGACTTAACTTTGCTGATTTTTGTGGTAATTCCTCCTCTGGCAATGATATCAAGATGCTGGTTACTCTATTTGGATCTAAGCTACACAAATAGCTGACCGGACACCAAAGATTGCAGTTTTTGGTCCAGGTTTGATCTGAACCAATGACTTAGGAATGGGAAGCATCATATCTTATGCCAAAAATTTGTCTGAGCCATAAAAATACTCCTCTGCTTTTTGCCAAAGCAAAAAGGTGCAGGAGCTGACAAAGGAGATCTGGTACTGTGGTCTAAAAAGAGCTCAGTTCAGGTCATGACAAATTACCAGTTCAGTACCAGGTGAAACACCAGGAGTGTTTCAATGGTGCTCTGCCGAGCTGTGCCCTTCCTTCCCAAATCTGAAGTTGTTTGCAGGAGCTGCTGCACCCCAAATTTGATCAATGCTGTTTTGCCTTTGTGTTAGCCTGGGAGCCTCCAAATGCACATCAAGACAGCTCAGGACAGCCATGACTGACCTTAGTGGCAGCTGCTGCCTCTCACAGTTACAGCAGGATTCATCCCACAGCCTGCGCCGTATCCTCCCATGTCTGTCGGCACAGAGACACTCACAGGAGTGTCAGACCATGTGCCTGCAACAGCCACGAGAGGAGTTCTCCTCGGCAGCTGCTGCTGCTGCTGGCTGTGGATGGCTGCTGTGCAGAGCCAGGAGCACGGGCAAAGCAGGGAAGCGTTATTCCGAGGGTGGCAACAGAAACCTCCTTGAAGGAGAAAAAGCAAAGCATCTCAGAAATTCCTCCAAAGCTACTGGAATTTTTTCACGGGAAATAGGGGGACAGGAAAGGGGGGGGGCATCTGGAGATGAAATGTGCATGGTAGTTGGAAGAATCTTTGTGTTCAAAAAAGAGTAAATTTGCTCAGAAAAGGAGGAGGATTGCAGGATACCTGAAACTATTTTTGCATTTGGAAGACTGTACCTCCCTTCCATTTTCTTATTGTCAAAATACCTTGGAAATCTCAAAGTGTTTTTCTTCCTCTTTCCCCCGCCCCTGATCACAAGTTTTAGGTGGGAAATGCTGAAATAGTTCATTTCAAATCTTTCAAAGTCAATCTTTTTGGCATCTTTTAAAATGCACTCATAGATCTAAACTATTACTTTAGCTCAAAAAAGAGAGAAAATCAAGGCCATTATCAATTAAATAAACTGCAAACACAATTTTTCATTTGGTGTTTAACAAACTGCTTGGATTCACCCTATTTTTAATTTGTTTCTCTCTGTTTTCTGAGTTTCAGTTCCCCACACTTTCAGTTGTTTGACTTTTTTTTAACATTTTTATTACCCATTTCTAGTTTAGTTTTTCATTTGTTTAAATATTAATGAGAGAACAGCACTTGCATATTATTCTTGTTTCTCAGTTAAACCAACCAGCCATTCTAACGTAAATATCTTTGAGGCTGAGGAAACAGGAGAAAGTATTCCATACAGCAAAAGTACCACAGAAATCATGGACAGAAAGCCCTTACTTGGGGAATGAGTCAATCTGCTGCTATCTAGCAGAAGAGATCAGCACGGAAGTTTAGAGCCTTTAGAAACAGCTTATGAATTTACAGCTTGCAAAGTAAATGAATTCTCTATGTCTCTCATACACACACGCTAACTCATTCCCCACACATGCATACATACAGGTCTCTGGTGGAAAGACAGGGAATGTGCAATCTGCGATGCATATGAACTTTCTGTTTAGAGGAGAAAAGATTTTTCCAATAGGCACAAAATCCCACCCCCTCAGCACCCCTCCTTCCCCTGTGTCTGACACTGACTTCAAGGGAGGAGTTGAGCCAATTATCTGTGAGTCCTACAGAAGAAAAATCTGCAATTTGCCAGTAGTTGTGAGACCGAGAAGGAGAAAGGCAGCGAGGGAAGAAGAAAGACTTAATTGGTAAATATAAAGAAAACCCCCTTCTGTCCTAGAAAGAGAATATTTTAAAGCAAATCTCAGACCAGCAGAAAAGAAGCTTGTGCAGAGGGATGTACCAGGCAAGACCTGGGGAAGCGTAGACAACTTCTATGCCTGCACTGATCTTTCCCCATAGGGTCTGAGGCAGCATAGAGGCAGGGTGGGCTGGCCAGATGCACCCACTACCCTGCACAACTAGGTCTTGCTCCTGAAATTCTTTCTCCCTCAGCAGAGCCTACGCAACTTGTAAGAAAAGACAGTGAGGGTGGAAGAGACTCTGCTTTTCCTTTTCTCGAACTGAGGCTGTGAAGGAAAAAGCTCATCTCACCAAAGGGAAAAGCTGTCACTGGTTCTGAGACTCTTCTTTAGCCCATGTCGATTGCCTGATCCAGTAATTACCATTCATGGGATAACACCCTCTGGAGCCCTGCAGTCCTTCCCAATCCTGCTAAGTTCTTGGAAAACACTGGAGAAGAACTGAGCCCAGAATAAGCAACGTGGGATCCACAGAACAACAGCTTTTTACAGCAGCAGCCACCCCTGATTAAAATTATCATCTTCATCAGACTGCACCAAGATCCAGGACTGCTCCTCCAAGGAAAGAGAGGTAAGAAATCAGCATGGAGTTTGGGATGAAAGTAGGAAACAAACATCCCACGGGAGTGATTTTGGTGTGCATGGAAATTACAGGGACACTAATAGTGATTAACAAGTGACAGGTCTGTTATGCATGATAGCATTTGTGTCTGCTATGTCCTGTTTAGTTGCGTGCAGTAATTTACTCTGGGGTGGCAAACAGAGACAGAAGCAGTAGCTGGAGATGGAGGAGTGCAAGAGAGGTAGTTCAGAAGTCTGTTCATGGATGGGGAGTGGTAGGGAGCATATGCCCTGATGGGAGGATGGAAAACTAAGGTGCAATAGCTCTTGGTAGGTTGAATGAAGAATATCTTCCTTAGGTATCTCTCTCTGGGTGCTCAGGATCAGATTTGTCAGTACCTCACTGGAATTCAGTCGAGCGCTCTCCAGAGCAAACAAAAGCAGGTTTGTTGTCATTCACCCGATGCCTGCCTATGAAAAGAGCAGTGGTGGTTAGCGGGTAGATGATGACACAGGGAGTCAAGATAAATGGGGTTTAATGATGAATTTGGTCTGCTGTTTCAGCTCTCTCTGGGCATATGAGCCTCTCCCTTTATTAAGAGGAGATAACATTAATTGTTTATATTTCTATGGCATTTTGAAATTCCTGCACTGTACCAATATAAAATCCTAATGTAAAATTTCTAGCATCAAGCCAGTATATAAAGCAGAAGGTATCACTGGGAATTAATCTATGCTTAAGAATTTAATAAACTGGAAGGAAAAGATGTAGATTAAAGCCAGCTGGAGCTTGTTTGTCTCCTCATTCTCTTCTGATTGATTTTGCTTTACTTAGTACATGAACATGTGGTCACTCTCTCTGTTTCTTTTCTTCTGCCTTTAATCTTTTTCAATGTATGAGTGAGTGCCTGTGCTCCCCCCTGCCACCTCTGGGTGTGAAGGCTGAAGTTTCATTCCTTTTCTGAAAAGGAAAGAAGGCAGACTGTGTTGAACTGGAGAAAAACTGGAGTGGGGGGATAAGAAGAGAAGGCACAAAACACAAATATAATATCCCAGTTCAACAGCACGCTCTGGAGTCATATTTGCAGGAGAGGTGATGAGTAGCAACTCCATGAGTCAAAGTGCTGGAAAGCATTTTTTGACTTGAAGTGAAATGAAAAACAGTTAAGAAAGCACGGGAGTTCTCTTGACTGAATGCCTTGACAGGTGGAACAAGGACAGCGTAAAGTGATCAGGTCCCTCAGCAAGCATGTTCTGCACAGGACATATAAGGCATTTGCTTAAAATGCATAACTATGCTCAATCCCTGATGCTTTTGCACCAAGTTGTACGAAACTGATCTCTAGCAGGTGTAAACCAACACAGTCCACTCACCCTCATGCAGCTACACTGGTCCGTCTCAGTCTGAAGAGCTGACTCACTTCTAGATACTGATGCTGGGCTGTAAAGAAGTTTGTAGTTTTCCTCATTAATCTATCTCCCTGTTTTTCTCTGCCAGATAAGCCCGAGAGGGAGAAAGGAAGCATTAAGTCTGTTCACAAATGGAAGACAGTATTGAACTGGCTACATAGGAAAGGGCAGAGACAGTGTACATGGCAGTGTTGTTTCAGAGGCTGAATATGATGTTTCTGCACTATCGGAGACAGGTCCTGTGGTGACTAGAACACAGAGTCCAATTCAAATACCAGATAGGTCCTGTTGTAGCTAGAACAGAGTCCAGTTCAAATACTGATGTGCTCCTTGCTGTCATTCCCACCACAGCAATCCCAACAGTACCATATGTATGTGTCCTTTCAAAGTTGTGTGCTGACATTACTGTCTGCCTCTAATATCATGCTGTCCTGCCTGCGGACTATAATTCAGAGTGTAAGCTACTCTGAGGAGAGCATTACATTTTCTTTTGTCCTTTAGGTAAGGCTGAATATGCTGTTGTCATGCGGCAAATTATATTAATAATGATAAATAGTTGTGTTTTGCTATTTCCTTGGGCAATAGCACAGCACTTGAAATGATGCTGGATCTGAATTCCAGAGACTTCTTTATTTAGCAATGACTGTATCTTCACTGCTGCTTTGGTGCTTAGCACATGTTAAACAAAATAAAATATTTTAAGCTCTTGACTGAGATAATTGTCAGCCACATAAAAGCCTGGGAGATAAAAATTCACTCAGCATAAAGATAGGAATCCAGATCTGGACCCAGAAATGATATTTCAGTGTACATAAAGTACTTGCATTGTAATATTAAATAAACAATACCTAAGTTAAATAAACAGCATAGTAGGAACTTGATTATTCTTTAATAAGATTCTAGTAACCCAAATAAACTCTTTCCAAAATGTGCCTTCTTTGCTCTAATAGTCAGCTTTCCCCACACAGGGGTTATATTTTTCCTTTCTGCACACAATTCATTTGAACTGGTACACGAAAAATGTCTGAGCATCACTTTTTATTTCCTATCGAAGTTTTCTGCATCTGAGTGCTATGTCAAAATGCAATCTCCAAGGTCTCTGACATTTTAGATGTCAGGGGTTGGAAATCATGTCTAATAGCTATTTAAGATGGCTGTCCTTCATCTTTTCTCCTGCTTGTACTTAGCACCCTCAAAGACCGTGACACCCATAAGAGCTGTTTATGTATAAAGACTGAAACTCCTACGGAATCTACATTTCTGCAGTTCTACCCATGGCCAGCCATCCTGCTGCAATGCTGATAGTCTGTTGATAAGGAATTCCCACACCACCAGTCCAAAGAGCAAGATTAAAATCTTGTTTCTAAAAGGTCACTGAAGGTACAGATGTTTGAATTTATCACCAGCCAGTGCTATTTTGTGGCTCACACTCCCTGCACCAGCAATGAAGGTTGCATGGGACCAGCTATTTAAAGTTACTGAGATGTCTAGCTGCTACTGATGTTCAGCATGATTTTTGTTTGTGTCTGACTTTTAGTTGATCTCAGAAAACAAGTATTATGCACAACTCCTATTTAGGCAACAAAATGAAGCGATCTAGGTTCTAGTGGCAGCTGCAGTGGATGTAATATATTGGGGAATCTGACCTCTGTGTTTATGTATCTAAATGAGAACCAAGCTCTACTGAAAAATCTGGTAATGTGTAAGTGATGCAGATGGTGGGAAGGAAGTTGGTGTCTAAGTTGAAGCACAGCTGATGAATCTAGCCCTTAATGTTTAGATGAAGCAGCAAATTGCAATGCAAAAGCGTGTTATTTTTCAGTGTAAATGCCTTCATTTTTATATGACTTTAAAAGAAAAGAAAAAATACCAACAACAACAACAAAATCAAACAAACAAAAAAACCAAAACCAAAACTAAATATTCCCTGGAAATGAAAAAGTTTAAGCATTTCCCGTTAAAAGATTTCTGTATGGACCATTCATCTACTAACCAGGACTATGCTCCAGAGCACTCTTTGACAAGCTTGTGGTAAGGAGCTGCCCTATTTTATCTTCCATTTTGTTTCTGATCTTTCCTCCAACTCTGCTCTTTCCTCTTTCAGGATCAAGCAATGATGAAGACCATGTCTGGTGGAAACTGCAACCTGAATGTGCCAGCCAAGAACTCGTACCGGATGGTAGTGCTGGGAGCCTCCAGGGTGGGGAAAAGCTCCATCGTCTCACGCTTTCTCAACGGCCGGTTTGAGGATCAGTACACTCCTACCATCGAGGATTTTCATCGCAAGGTCTACAACATCCGGGGAGACATGTATCAGCTGGACATCCTGGACACCTCTGGGAATCACCCTTTCCCTGCTATGAGGAGGCTTTCTATCCTGACAGGTAAGAAAGTCATGGGGAAGTGAGTAGATGGGTAACAGTGGGTGAAAGATCTTAAGGATAGATTATTTTCAAGATTAGCTTGAAAAGTGTAGCATGGAGATGACTTTTACTTGGGAGGGAGCTAAAGGGACTGTTTGATGTTGTTGCAAGATACACTTCCAGAGAGAGAGATTTCCTGTCTGGGGTGCTCCAGCACTATAGGGAATGCATTAGCCACAGAAGGGAAGTCCACTAAGTGAAGGTCTGGAATTGAAATTTTCTTCTAGTTTATTTCCCTTCTACCTTCCCCTCTTGCTCCGTATTTTTATTGCAGTCACAAATAAATGCCTGAATAAAATCTTGAGGGCACAAAGAGCAGAAGAGGGCAAAATAAACATGTCATTATAAGATACATGCAGTGAAAAACAAATGTGAAATGCACAAGAAGGGAATTCTAACCAAGAAAATCCCAAAGAATTTTTTATTCCTAAAATTTCCAGCCCAATTTCTTTGATTTGATATTCCAGTAAAAGGATACCTCTTTAGTCTGTGCTTAATCAAATGTGTTAAGAGGAGGGGAGGGGAAAGGAAAATGAGGGGCTCAGTTTGAACATTCTCACTGTCAAACTGTTCCTGTTGTGAGCTAAAATGAATTTTTTAATTGTAAAAGTAACAGTAGAGATATCTTCAGCCACACCTCACAGCAAACCTACTTTCTGGATTCGCTGTCTACCCTTCTAGCTGGCCACTGAAACATAAGTTTCACATCTGGCCAGGATAGCATGTGCATTCAGTGAGGTCCTAGAACCAGTTTCTGGGATGCAAATGTGAGCTTTGGTCCCTGAAAGCTCTCTTAGCATGTTCCACATGAATGTCATTCAACAGGCAATGATTTGCCTTATTTTTTACTTGTATAAGGAATTGTAAGTCAGGAAATGTCAAAAGGAAATGCCAGGGGATTTGTGTCATTTATGTATTTCTTTTTTTCCATGGCCTGTTTCTCTTGAGCAAATGCAATGGCAGCAGAGTACTGCCCACTGAGAAACTTCTTGTTACTGACTTAGGCATTCAGGACTGACCAGCTGTAAATCTTTAGTTCAGGTGTTGTTCCATGCATTGTGTAATCAAAAGACCAAGGCTGAGTGGCTACTAGCTCTCCACTCCTTCTGGTGTCAGAACAGGCTGTGTTTTACATGGAGATAAAAACAAAATGAAGAGAAAGGAAGAGCAATGCAGCAGAGCTGAGATAGAGCCACGTTTACAAAAGAGAGTAAAACACACAATAACTTACAAGCTCAGTGCAAACTAGGAACATGCTCAGATATCACTGAAATAACATCATAGCCGAAAGTCTTTTCCGTAGCACTACAGAAAGGTGTGGGGAGTTTGAATTAGAAGAACTAAAGTACAGCTGAGTGAATAGATGCCAAAGGACCAACCAAAAAACATGGGGAAGAGATAGCAAATAAACCTATGTCTTTTTAAAATTTTTTTCCTCTGACACTGGCTGCAATGAACAAACCTTTACACTATCTTTGTTTAAATTGCAGGGGATGTTTTCATCCTGGTATTTAGCCTGGACAACAGAGAATCCTTTGATGAGGTCAAGCGGCTGCAGAAACAGATCCTTGAGGTCAAATCCTGCCTGAAGAACAAGACCAAGGAATCAGCTGACCTCCCTATGGTGATCTGTGGAAATAAAAATGACCACAGTGAAGTCTTCCGCAAGGTACGCACTGATGAAGGTGAGAATCTTGTCTCCAGCGACGAAAACTGTGCTTACTTTGAAGTGTCAGCCAAGAAGAACACCAATGTGGATGAGATGTTCTATGTTCTCTTCAGCATGGCCAAGCTACCTCATGAGATGAGCCCTTCTCTCCACAGGAAAATCTCCATCCAGTATGGTGACACTTTCCAACAGAAATCCTTCCGGATGCGCCGATTCAAGGACATGGGTGCCTATGGTATGATCTCTCCTTTTGCTCGCCGGCCAAGCGTCAACAGTGACCTGAAGTATATCAAATCGAAAGTTCTCCGGGAAGGTCAGTCCAGAGAGAGGGAGAAATGCACAATCCAGTGAAGGAGGTTTGCACTTCTGCCTGAAGTCAACATCCACATGCAGTGCCTTAGAGAAAAAATGGTCCATGGGAACAGAGAATGGGCTCATGGGGTTTATTGAGAAAACTCAGCATGGAGAAAGGATAACTCTTCCTGTGGATTCTGCTGAGTCACAAATGTAAATAACATCATCCTTGAAAGTGACTGGGGAAAAAGTATACGGCTGAGACACGAGTGCATCTCTTTGTCTTTGTAATGTAGTTCCTCTTCATTCCCGTTTTTGTTTAAAGAACACAGGCCTGAGAAGTAAAGATTTTTCAACCTTATCCTTACAAAGAAAATAGAACAAAAATGCACAGGAGGCATTAACACTTACCCAGCATGCAGCTCTTGCTAAGAGAGAGGAAGTTATGTGTGTGTGTGTGTGAATCTCTGTGTGCCTGTGCGTATGTGTGCTCTCCTTTTAAAAAGTGAGACTTGCATTTCAAAGGGCAGCAGTCCTAACTGAGGATTCACAGATTGGGAGTGGACTCTACATGTGGATGCACGACTTCCACTCACTTCTGAGGGCACCTGCATTAAGAAGAACTTGATTTTATGTTTCTGGGAACAGTTACCATTTGACATAGACATGAATGTTGGTTTATGTTATAGATTTTATTTGGGATTTGGGTTTTTTTTATTGTCTGGGGGTGTATTTTTAGCAAAATCAGATGGTGTGTTTGACATTAAATAGTGTCTGCTTTCTACCACTGAAAGGTGGTTTTCGTCTGTAAAACTTTCTAGTATGTACATTGATTTAAAGTGAAATAGTTCTGCAAAAACCAATGCATTTGACTGCTTTTCAAGCCTGGTGTGATATTGTTTCTCAAAGCAGCCACACCAACTCTGAGCACCATAGTACAAATGCCACCCTCTGCCTTGATGGTCACCAGAGTAATGATTTCTTCCTCTGCCTGTGTCAGCTGAGAGTGACCAGATTAATATGTAGACTTAGGCCACCTAAGAGGCAGGATTGGGTTGTTCTTCAAAATTAGGAACTGAATGATTATAGGGCCAGCTCCATTGTATTTCTTCCGTTAACTTACCTCTAGTAATTTTGTTGATGGATTCCCCCACTGTCTGATAAAGGTTGCCTGGATGTAAACCTTTGCACTGCAGAAGCTCTTCAGAAAAGAAGCTTTGTGCTGGCTGTCCAAACAGGGTTGAACAGACTGGTCAGATAAATCTGGGGCTGTCCATTCACTTCTTTGTTTTCTCAGCTCAGTACAGGCTTCCTTGCCTTCATCTCTCTCCCTGTTCTGCTTTTGGCTCTGTTGTTTGATGAGTTCCTGTATGCCCTCAAAGCCCAACATATTCTCTCAGATATGAGCTTACCATTCTTGCTGACTGAAATGAGATGTGTGCACACATGTCTGTGAACAAAGCATGGCCCCAAGACTGTACACAACAGTAGAATATGTATGTTATATATACCTCAGATATATTCTCCCTTTCTCACCCTCAGTTTCTGTTCTTGGCTGTGGCTGCCTTGCTGTGTCTTGGGCAGAGCTGTGAGCTAGTTTGTGCTGTAATTTGACAGGAAACCAAGAATGATGATTGTCTGTAAAAATTAGCCTCTGGGATGCAAAATCCCATATTCATTTATCAGCTCCACACTTCATTGGTACTGTATATTGACTGGTAAAATACACTGTTCTTTTATTCCTGTTGCCAAGGCAGCATCTTTCTGATCATGTCTCCCTCCCTCTCTATAAATATGTAAATGGTTTATGATTAAACCTGGTTTATTTATTACCTGTGTCCTGGTCTTTTATACTTTCTCCAAGAATAAGGAGGAAGGTCCTGTTTTTATGCTGTGCTGGTGCATCAAGGCAAGTGAGTTCTGGGTTGCAAATCCTGATGAGATCTCCAGTAAGTTCTGGAAGAACCTTCTAAGTCCTCCAGACACCAGAGGCTACACACTTGTCTGTTTGGAACAGAACTATATCCACATCTATCTATCTGTCTATCTATCTGAGCATTAACTTATATATACAGATATCTGCAGAGGCAGATAGTTACTCTTCCCCATGCTGCCTCCAACACAAGAAAACAACAACTCTGTTCTTCATGCATAGAGCTGATATGCTGATCTCTGGTGTGACTTAATGTGGTCTCTGCAGACACATCACTGTTTATCTTCTCAGCAGTCTCTCCCTCTCACCATTTGCACCTCCCAGCTGTTTTAGTCCTGGTCCCCCAGAGCACATGCCCACCTTTCTACAAACTCTCCACCCATGTGCCACAAGGACATGGAAGGGTTTTGAAGATGGAGTAAGAAGGGCACAAGTGTGAACATTGGTTGGGTTAAGAGGCTTTGGGAAGCTAAATGAGAACTCCTTGCACTATAGACCAGGTTCTTCCTTACTGAGCCTAAATCTGCTCTCCCTGGCTTGCTGGATAAAGCTGAATTTCAAAAGAGTCTTCATAATCAAGTCTCTGCCTTTGTCTTAAAACACTGACCTTACAATTATTTTGCCTACTCTCCTTCCATCTCCCTGAAGACACCAGCTTTCATCATCCTTCCATGTCCTCCCATTCCTGCCTTTTCCGCCATGGATACAAAGACTCCCAGTGTGGAAAAACAATGTTGCAGAGACAACAAAGGCACAAGAATAGGGGAGGCTGAAGACCAAGGTGCTCACAGAGATAGGCTGGATCCCATGGGGAGGCCAGTGAGCCCCAGCTTGGCTGGCCAATGCTCAGGGTGAGAAGCATCTGAGAAACTGGCTGGGAATGAAGGTGAAACAGTATTACAGTCACCCACAAAAACAAATGGCAATAAGCAGATAATCTCATTAAAGTAATCCTAGTCTTCTCATTGCATTTTGTTACTGATGGTAATTGCTTTTGAAGTTAGATTATTGTGCTCCTGAGGATATTTTTTTTCTTTTATTATATCATTACAGTCATTCTATTAATATCTATATATTATTTGAGCTCTAGAAGTTCTTACAGCCCCTAAGCCAGACAGTATGTGTATCAGTTGTTTATTCACAGTTAGCAGCCATTATGTTCTGTGAAAAAGGATGGGACTGGAAAACAGAGAGCAAAGCTACCTTCCTGCACAGGGGGTATAAGGTAAGGCAGGAAGAGGAAAGGCAAATTACTTCTTCCCTGCTAACCACTGAATGTGTCTGACTGTAAGGTAGAACAGGGAAGGGCTTTATGAGAAACTCTATTACGTGTGTGCAGAAACTGCAAGACCCTGAAAGGAGCAAAGACCAGACCTACAGCCAGGTCTCAGAGGCAATGGAAAGAGAAACTGTCTTTTTTTTTTCCCCCTTGGGATTCAAGGGCCCTGCATAGAACTTACTGCAACCCAAGAAGTCATGAAAATGCACAGGACTAAGGGCAAGTCCAGAGGAAAGGATCTGTGAAAAAGATGCTGAGAGCTGGTGTATCTTTACTTGGTCTTGCCTGGTGTAATTGAATTGCTTTATTCCAATAGCTACCTTGTCCTATATTGCAGTATATAAACCCAAACATTAGTGATACAAAGCCTCACTGATGTTTTTGTGTGCTTACTTTCAGAACATCTAGCAGGGACTTGACTGAGGATCAATCACAGCCCTGGAAAAAGACAGGACTGAGATTTATTTTGTATATTGCTCAATACAGCAAGAAAGTCCTTGTCCTGAAGAAATCGCAAGTCAACACATAGGAGCTACTATAAATATTGGTAAAAATCTAATTAAGCCACAGGAAATCAGGAAAGAAACACTGGTTCATGGTGAATTAAGTAAAAAACAAACTGAGTGTAGAAAGGACAGAGTGAAGGCCTGTTTTGATATCCAAAGGACTAAATTAGGCTTCTGTTCTGAAGGATCCCCAGGAGAACTGCTGCCACCAGGCCAGCCTGATGCTAGAGAGAGGCTTTCATGATGCAGCCTCACAAAGAGTATTGTCTCCTCGAGACCCTGGGGTACAATATGTCTGATTGTCTGGGAGGTCAAAGGGTTTTTACAAAGGCAAGTAGGAAATGGTGGGATCATTTTTAAAAGGGCAGCAGAAAGGAGCTTCAAAAGGGGACTAACAAATATAGGATAGCAACAGGAGGTTGTGCATGTAAAGAAACAAAAAGATAGGCTAGAATGTATTCTATAAAACGTACCTTTCATCTTTATTTCCTACTTCTCTACAAACAAGTAAAATGTGAAGAAATTTTATTTAGCTTTTTTGTCCTTCCTCAGATGTTAGCTGCTGCTTACCACTGTGAAGAACCCACCCTCCACCTCTCATCACACCTTTTGCTGCCTTAGATTTACTCTCCTGTTATGCACCTTATTATGGGTTGCCTTACTAACTCTGTGCCAGTGTCTTGGCTAGGGCAGAAGCTTACAAGCAGAGGTGTTTTTGAAGTCACTGATGATTATTTGATGTAATTTGAAATCACTATTACACTTAGGGGTTTTACTAGCATTATTGTTTCTGTAAAATTACATGGCGGCAGGCTCAGATTAAACAGTCTCCTTGAAAAAGTATGTAAAACATGAGATAATGTACATTTTCCCCACTGGTTTCTATAGCAACAGCTTTTTCTCTGCACTCAAAAGAGCAGAGAATTTGCAGGGGGGAGATGGGTAGCAGTGGCTCTGCCCTAGATCTTTCAACTCTGAGTCCTCTTGGGAAATTTTCCTCCCTTCGGTTTCTCTTATGTGGAGAAACAAAGATCACCAGCCAGACCCACTTCATAGACAAGTCAATATGTCTTGTAAAGCTGTGGGATGGATATGCTACCATAGATAAGAAAACCATTGCCACGATGTGATTGTAAACTGTGGCATTGCTCCTGGCACAGTACCTGATACAGGGAATACACATCCCAAACTGCTGTAAACCCAGCTTCTGTACTCGGGTTTGATTAGAGCTAGTTGTGAGCCTTGCCCAACTTCTCTCTAACCTGTGTCTGGTACAGTCTCAGACTGAGACTTCCCAGAGAAACATTTCCTTTTGCTCTCATGACAACACCACCCAAAGACCTTTCCTTGCCTCTACCATCATTGGTCATCCATAGCATGGAGAACCACCCTAGGTCCCAGGCATCATGTTCCTAGAAAGTTATTAACAGTATGGGAGGAGGCCAAGAACTAGCAAGAAAAACATTTTATGAGCCTAAAGGGATTGACTTCAGTAAGCCTAAGAAAACTCTGAAAGGGATAATTCTGTGCCATGTAGGCAAACAAAGTCTGAGATAGACTGGCTGAAAACACCCAGATGTGTTTGAAAGGTGGAGATGACAACTGAGACAGCCTTTTATTTAGAGCTGGACATGGGGACAGCTCAGTGGGAACAGGAGTATTAAGCAAACAAGTACAGGCAATTCAGCAGTGAAGACTTTACGGCAGTGGAATTTATTGGAAACTTTTCTAAGTGATGTCATGAAAGTCCCATTAGGAAAACACAGAGAAAAACATTGAAATCTACATAGCCAGCAGGGGTAACTTGCTGTTGGCAGTGTGTTAGACTGACTGAGCCACTAGGTTATTTTGATCCCACACTTGTTGTTGTGACGGACTCTGATCCCAAGTCTACTTCAAAGAAATCTCCTCAGAGTGTCTGTCCTCACCGCGAGCTCCTGGTCCTCAAGTGGAGGATTGGTAGCTCATCGGTCCCTTCCCAGCAGACCACTAACAATAGAGACCAGACTTCTTACGTCAGACTCTGCTTTTTGGAGCACTTTCAGAAAGATCCCTGGGCTGTTTGCAGCAGACAGCTCCTTTGGTGAATTGTCCATGAAAGGTTTCTTGTGCATTTGGTTATTGTTCAGAAATATTTGATGACTTATTAATGCAAATGTGTCCTGTGCTTTAGCTGGGGTGGATAACTAAGATTATTAGTTCATAGTAAACACGAAGAGAAGGAGGAATTAGGTCACTGTGTTTCAGGACATCGTGTAGCAAAGTAAAATAATATAAAAGGAAAAAAAACTCCACTGACACATTGCATACGTGTCTTCACATTACTCTGACCCAGAGGGAAGCAACTCCCTCTCTCCAGCACATTCTTCCCCTCCAAGCTCTTGAAGGAGGCATTCCAGATGGACTGTTATTTATTCAAGAGTGTCCTTTCACAAGCATTTGGCTTCCAGCATTTAGTATAGAACACCAACTCACACATGAGAGCCCTGAATATTTTACATGGGTTTTAATGATATGTCTTGAGTCCATATTTTGAGGTTAAAAAGCAAATCAAAACAAAAACCTCTACAGTTTCTACAGTTGTGGTAGATGAAGGAGTAAGGGTGGATAATTCTAGCTGCACGAAACAGTTCCTTCACGCATCGTGACCTTATCTGGAAAACTGCACAACTCTATTAAACTGGGACTTGAGGTCCTTCTGTATTACACTGGGAACTAAAGCCACATAGAAGCACAAGAAACAGACTCCCAGCAGTGGAGCTGAATCTTGCATTTCAGAACCCACTAGCATCAGGACTGTGACAGATCCCAACTAGTTCTTCACTGTCTTTGCAAAGCTCCCAGGAGTTTCAGAGTTAAAGTAGGTTCAAACTGGTAAAATAACTGGGTGTGAGGTACCATGGATTTCTGTCTTACTCTTCAGGTCAGAGATCTAAAAGGCCTAGGAACACTTCTACCAGTTTCCAAACTTTACCTAAATCAGCATCTTTGTTTCCCATCCCTGATGGAGGGCCAATAGCACTCATGGGAGAGTTGAGAGAGGATAAACATCTTCTAGATTGTGAGGCACTTGGGTACCACAATGATGGATAAACACGTTAAAAGGTGAAGAGGCAGACTGGAAACAAGTATCACCTCAATCAGGAGCTGAGTTGCTGCAGTGCCAGCTACACAGGAGAGCAATTACGTTTTGCATAATCCCTGATTTCTGCACTACCTACAGTCTTGTTCTCCTCAGCATCTGCTGAGCTGGCAAGTCCCATGACTTCAGGATTATAATCATACACTGGCAAACCCCTGTTCCTCAGTCGTCTGTGTGCTAAGCAGTAGTGTGCTGTAGAAGGGTTTTTGCTCAGGGACCCTTGGGTGGATGCACAGCACAACCTCTTCTTTCACCCTCTCTCTGCTGGAAAAATGAGTGCCTTAGGAAAACACACCCTTGTTAAACACGATCTGAGGGGCTAGAGGATGGCATAGGAAAGATCAGTGGCACTGGTTTTGGGTGGTCCAGGGTAGAATGTCTCATCTTTTCTGTCACAAAACAGTTTGTTCCTTGCTGGGTGGATCATTGCCAAGGTAATAAATAGAAGTTTCTATAAAGAAATAAAATAAAAAGGAAAAATAAACACAGAGCAATGACTTGTACTGCAAATTGACAGGAGACTTGCCTGAGGCAATGGATAAGGGGTGACAGGGATGAACAGCTCTCTTGTGGAGTCTTATTAGAGAGCAGAGCAGAGCTCTTCTTAGATACTCTTTATGAGATGCTGCCATCTGGGAGAAATCCAGATTGGCAATTATCAGAGAGAACAATTCCAGCTGGCCACAACACTGTCAAGGCAGAAAATTATCCCCTTACACAATGGTACTGACTCAGACTGCTTGCAGCTTTTGACGACTTTGGGGCAGTTACACAAGGTCTGCCATTAGTCATGGTGGTATTTATTTGTATTATGGAGCCCTGCACACAGACCAGGACCCCATTATACCAGACAATGTACAAATGCACAACAAATAGAAAATCCTAATGTACGCAAAGACCAGGGCAGAATCCTACTCATTAACTCCTGTACTCCACAGCATCTGCCTTATATTCTATGATGGTTTCTACCTGTTTCCTACCAGCATCCTATCTGCAGCCCAAAGTGAGAAGAAGTTGCTGTATGCAATATTAATCCACCACTTTCCTGATTAGCATCTGAGAGTGAATTATTTCAGTAGAGACCTTGGAAGTACTACATTGTGGCAGTAGCAGAATCAAGACCTAATACAATTTAGTAATAACCTTCCTTCAGTTGGACTTAGTGAAAGAGAAAAAGCAGATGTAAGGATTATACATTGCTTCCAAAATGCACATTGGATGGGTAAATTATTTATTATTCTTGCATTGGTTCCTTGCAGTGTTCCCTAGCAGTCTTGTCAAGGAGACATCTTTTAGGAAGACAGAGCAACTTTGTGGCATTTTGGTAGTCCAGTTGTTGTGCAAACCCCAAGCCAGCCATGGCTCACAGTGATTCAGACCTAACTCTGAACTGTGTCCTGAGACAGGCAGCAGAGATGTCTTACATATATGGCTGTTGTGAAATCTGAATCTGGGCAGGACAAGAAAGTGAGACAGCCATGCTGGCATTGCCAAGTTATGGCAAAGGACTGCTGACTGCCCTTTCCTTTAGTGACCAGATAATGCTTCAAGGAATGTCTGCTCCTCTCCTGCCTGTGAGTCAGGACCTCTCACAGCTCTTAGGAGAACGAAATGGATCATATACTGTTAGGAGGAGGGTGTACACCCACCTTTCACAAAATCACAGGATATTCTGCATTGGAAGGATCATTATGTCCAACTCTTAAGTGAAAGGCCCATCTGGGGATCAAACTCACAGCCTCGGTGTTATTAGCACTTTGCTCTAACCAACTGTGCTAATTTTTGAAATACAAATTGATGGAACAGAAAACATTGTTAGCCACCCACAAAATTCATAGTTGAAAGCAATGAAAAAGCACAGGGAAGACTGAGATTCTCCTCAGCAGCCCCTTTGTACTGCTGTTGGCCATGCAAGAGCCATTATTTGACCTTGATCTCCCAGGGAGGAATACCTCTGGCACAGGTTTTGACAAAACTTTGGTTTCTCCCTCCACAGCATGATTGTTGGAGAATGGTCTGCCCTCAGATGGTAAAACCCTCACAGACAACACAGAACCCAACCGATGGAGAGCACCCAGCAGCAGCAGGACACTTAACTGTGCTAGAAAGTGAGGAGATGCATAAGAAATGAACACCCCTGGTGAAAGAGAGAGCCCTAAGGATGTTTTCTATCCCTTCTTCTTGGGACTTCACATCTTCCCCCATGAATTTTCTCTTTTCAGAAAAGAATTCTGCCAAAGAGGAAAATGTCTGAAAGCACCTCATTAATTAAGGAACCTCGAGTTTTGATGATTTTCCATGGGACTTCAGACTCCCAACTGACTTTCGAAAATGAAATGAGCTTAGGCTCACTTAAGTGCTTTTTTAAACTTTATCCAAATTGGTTGAGTGAAGAGGGAGCATTTAAGGACTGAGATTTGTGAGGAGGAAATACTTGTTCTGAAGCAAATTTCCACTGAAAGTGAAAACTGAAAAGGTAAGTGATTTTGCCTGAGAGGTTCTTGAGTAGTGAAGATTTTCTTAGTAAAGCAAGAACTGTCTGAGAGGCCCTTCCGTTTTCCCACTCATTTATATTAGAAAAAAAAAAAAAAGAAAAGCTTTCTGTTTCTTAAAAGAACTGAGAAAAGGAGTGTATTCCAAAGAGAAATGTTGGTTTTGCATTTTTTGCCATGGTATATTTTTGTCAACCAGGAATTAAAGCAAAAGGGAGGGTGGAGCCCAAAACATTATGTGTCATCTGCGCCCCCACCTGGGGTTGGCGGGCTCTGTGTTTCCTACCTCTATCTTTCCCCTCACTGGCTATAGGAGAATCTGAAGCAAGAATAAAGAACCAGTTTGATTTTGACTGGAGGTATTTGGGGTGCTCCAGGACTCTAAGCCAGTAGGAAGAACATCATTAGCAATTGAGTCAGAAAACTACCTCTAAATTAGCTCTCTGTTTTGTGTCTGCCACTATTCTTAACTAGAAAGGTCCTGTCCTCTTCTATTCTCCCGCAACACTCTGGCCACAGAGCTGCAGGCTCACAGGCTAAGCCAGGAGTTTTACTTTAAAATATATATACAGGATTCTTTAATACCTTGAGATAGTGTCAAGAGAACAAGCCACAGACTTGTTCCCAAGAGGTATTTTTTATTGATAATTTAGGGGAGAAAACAAGGGAACTTGGCAAAAGCTCAAAAGGGCACCACACAAGCTAGAAAAAATGTTCCACCACAATACTGACCCAGTACATACTATTCCACAACAGTTAAGTCAAAATCCAAACTCTCCAGCTCCAAGTCACCCAAAACACCAAGAAAGGAGCAGAGAAAGAGAAGCAGAGGGAAGAAGAAGAGAGGAGGACAAAGAGGGAGAGACAAATTATATAGCTACCATAGGAACCTTGTGGAAGACCAGCTCTCACATGTCCAGATGGCAGGGCCGTGACATGTGGCAAACATATGCCTATGGTTTTAGGGAAAGATAACACCTATTATTTCCAGCCCTCCTAAACTTCAGGTGAAAGCTTTCTCTTTTTTTTCTGCTTAGTCAGAATCAAGAGGACCTGTGTCGATACTGCCAGATATTTCCATGTTTTGTATACCAGGTCTTGTGATCTGACTGTCCTCATCACCTGCATGATTTTGCATACTGCAGAGCCATGCCTTCTTGATGGCTTTTAGTCCATGATCTTGCTGTATTCTCAAGCCTGTGACCAGAGTCTCCACAGATACAGTTTCCAGAGCCCATTCCCTTTTGGCATGTCAAAGGAGATGGCTGAGGAGACAAGGGCTTTTCATACACATGGCACAGTGACTTTTCTCTGAAATACATTCTGTCCCATCTCAGAAAGCCATCAGACGTCATTTCATGCCATACAGAGAGAGCCACGATACAGAGAGTGACAAAATACTGCCAGAACTGAGGGTTTTCCCCTGGCTTACTTCACATAAGTAAACATTGGTCCCAGGCAAAGAATTAGAAACAGTACAGTAAAGAGTAAGCCTAGATTACAGGAATATTTCTGAATTTCCATGCTGCAGTGCTTATCCTGCCTTTGTCCTATACCAGACATGACTGTTTTGATCTGCAGAGAAAGGAAATCTGGGATAATACCCTAAAAAGAGACTTGTGATATGTTCCAACAGATGCATAGTGTGCTCCAACAAGTCCATTGTGGGGCACAGCCACAAACCATCCCAGAAATAAGTGTACAGCCAGACAAAATAACTCCAGAAGTGATAAGTCAAAAGGGGGCACTGTGGAAGACTTGCAGTTCTACGCCAGGGTAGTTATGTAAGGCTTGCTGCACAAACAGTGCCACGTTCCAACAGCTTGATTCTGGGATACTTACAGAAAAGCACAACTGAGTCCAGAGCTCAGGGTCAGTAGCCTCAGAGGGACAAGAGTATGTTGGCACCACATTAACAAGCTAGCAAGGTAAGTGTAGGGACACGCCAGCCTTTGACCCCATGCCAACAAAGCAGCAACCTCACAAAGGCCTGATGCAGGATAACTAGTCCACCAGTTCCTCTGTGGCAGGAAACGTCAGAGGCTCATGCCTTGACATGACTCCAGCTGAATATGGGCATTTAGCCAGAAACTGCTCTGTGGTGGGATGTCCTGTCTGCCTGTTTGCCAGGAGGGGCAGAGAGGGAGCAGCTGAGTATATTGAAAAAAGGTCAGGCCAAGGGTGATGAGTAAATCTTCAGGTTACTCCAGCAGAAAGCCAATTTACTTTCTGAAGCCTGGAAGTTGCAGAGAAGAGAAAGTACAAAAAAGTGGTCAGGAACTCGGAAAAATTAACCAGACAGAGCTGTCATAGGGTGAAATCTGTCCTGTGGACAGGAAATGTTTCTTTGGGATAGTTTTAAAAGTTTCGTTTTCTGCCTATGTTCCAGAGGCCAGAGACAAGAGCCTGACTATTTTTAAAGATAAGTCTGACGCATTATGAAGGACCTTGTGTGACATGATAGGATGCTGCAGTCAGGAAATGGACACCCTGACCCAGGAGAGGCATTCCAGCACTGCACTCCTAAGCTCAAGTTCTGTCCGTCCACAGGCTTTGGTCTGTTTCTCAGGAGGAGATAGGAAAAGAAAAAAAAAAAGCCTTTAGTTTCACTCAAGAAGAAGTAATTCAGGGGGAAAGAGGAAACTTTGGGAAGCAAACTCAGGTGGACAAAAAATTGTCTAAGGAGATGTGTATGTCAGACATCCCTTTTAACCAAGTGAGTAGTAGTGCTGTTCCTGGCATCTGGGATTTGACATTAGCCAGCAGTAGCTGGGCACCAATGGCCTATGACTTGCTGGATTAACAGGAAAGCACCAGACCATGCAAGGTATCCACAAACGCCTGTGCCTCCAGTGTAGCTGTGAGAACATGTTGCCAGGGCAAACCCATACTAGCATGTAATCTGATGCAAACCCAAAAACCTAGAGGTGTTAAATCCTGAGAGTTAATCAAACACACTGGAACCTAATACCCCAAAGACTTTGTCTTTTATATCTCACCGTAAAACTTGAGAAGCTGAACAGGGGTTAAAGTGACAAGGTATCTCTTGGAAGTATAGATCTCATCCTTAGACAGAAGTCTTGACTTCTTTTCCCAGCCTGGGAACCACAGCTTCACAGCTCTTGCCTCCTCACAGAAACAGCAAATGCACATTCAGGCAAAGGGAGACTAAAAAACAGAAG
This sequence comes from Corapipo altera, assembly GCF_003945725.1. Taxonomy (NCBI): domain Eukaryota; kingdom Metazoa; phylum Chordata; class Aves; order Passeriformes; family Pipridae; genus Corapipo; species Corapipo altera. The sequence goes on from NW_020884873.1 coordinate 15,064,200, forward strand.
CTACCAAGAAAGGTGGGATGGTTTGCCACCTAGGCAATTACAGTCTCTAGTATTCTGCTAGGAGGTGGAGCAACACGAGCCTCTATTCTGCAGAAGAAAGGGTTTTAAGGTGGCAGTTGTGTTAGTGGGTTTAAAAAATCAAATGCTCAAAGGCAAAAGACATCTTGGTCATTACTATATTAAAAAATTAAATGGTGCCTGGGTGTGTTCCCAGACTCCAGAACTGAATCACCCACTCTTAAATTGTTTGTACATTTCCTGTCATATTTTTGACCCAAAACAAGGAGGGGTCCCACCAGACAATGCCTTTAAGCAGTCTCTGATTTAGCCCAGGACAGGAACAATTCTTCATAAGGAGTTTACAGACAGATAGCCATTTCTAAAGGGTAATGAGGTTTAATGTAAGTGAATGCAGACCTTTCCATTCCAGTTGGTTTAAGTGCCAGAGAAAGATCCTACATTTAGTTTTCTGGTACAACTCTGGCCTACAGTACCATTGAAGGAACAGGGTAGAAACAGCTGCAGGGTTTGGAAAAATCTCTACTGTAACCTGCTCATAGTGTGAAACAACATCATCCTTCATGTCTTTGATAAACAGAGCTGTGGCTGCTTCCTTCATCTCTGTCTCTGTTAACAAAAGGGCGCACTGGCAAACTCATGGAAATAAACTAGAACAGACACGAAACTCACTATTTTGGAAGGTAAAGCAGAGAAACAGCACTGCATTTTTACATCTAAGGCTCTGGAGTAGCAAAAATATATGTGGTGGGGAATAGGGAAGGAAGACTGCTCAAAAAGAAAAGACAATGAGGTGTGAAGGCAGGTCACACAGGGCTAGATTGCTGACTTGAACCATGAGTCAAGGGTCTCATGCCAGTTTACATTGCCCCGCTGGCGCTGTTCAAAAAGCCTAAATGTACTTGCAAGCTAAGTCACAAACCTTTAGCTCCATTTGTCTTTTGCATCAGAAGTACTTGGAGCACAACAGCAGTAAATTAGTGCCAGCTCTCCTGCTGAGATAATTCAGAGGATCTTTCCCTGCCCAGCAGGGCCTGATTTTTCATGTCGATTCCATATTGTGATTAATATGGAGGCATTTGCTCATTTAACAGGAGATATAATAAACCATTAAAAAACCACAAAAATACTCTAAAATCTTCACCAAATAGGGCTTTTGAGGGGAAAACTTGCTTGTTTCTTCTTCTTGTCTCAGTGAACTATTAATTAAATGAAGATCTGTGCCAGTGATGGGCAATGATACAAAGAGATTGATTGATCCACCCTATTTCACCCTCACATACCTACATGTACATGGGGTACATGTACATCCTCAGTGAGGCTTGTCAATCACCTCAGTACTTGATATTGTCCCTGCCTCCCACACCACTGATTAGTGTCACTCACTGAATGAGCAGAGAGGGCGCGGAGGCAGATTCTGCCAGCAGTAAGAAGCTTACTTCCAATCAAACCTGTGGAATATAGCCTAAGATTCATGCCATGTAGGTGGAGGAAGGAGGAGAGGAAAACATCTTTCCCTTGAAGGACTCATGGCTGCTTTTATTTCTTGTAGAAAAAGAAGCAGTCTAGTTTACTAGAGGAGAAGAGGTGTAGATTGATTTTTAGGAGCACTGTGTGACGTCTTGGCAATGAAACTGTTCAGGGTTAAGGGGTGAGAGAAACTATGCTACTTGTGGAGGGTCCTTGTGTAGGTAGGTGATCAATATCCATCTGCCAGAGATAGCAAGATTATCTTTGTGGGATTAGTTCCACATTGCAGGAGCCTGAGAGATTCTGCGGTATGATAGAGAGATAGGGAAGGAAGAAGGAGGGAAGTGGGAGGCAGGATTGCACATCTGCATGTTGACAGCCAACATCTTGGAAGCTCGATGCAGAAGTCTTTTGCTAAAGGTTGGTCTAAGAAGAGGTGACATGCAGTAGCTAGAAATGGTGCTGAGCTGCAAAGAACTGAACTGGAGTCTCTTCAGGTCTTGAGCATGCTTGGGAACCGGAGCTCTGGTTACCGCGCTGTGAAGGTGGCCAAATTCATTTGGATGTTATGGAACTGGGAGGGTGATTGGAAGGTCCCAAATTATATCTGGTTGAAGACAAAGAACAGGAATTATACCGCAGACTGGGGTGTGACAGAAATATCTGTGTTGCTTAGTGGTTCTTCAGTGCATTTGGAGTCAGGACTTGTCTGCAGTGGGACAGAGATTCACTTGCGTGGTGAGTTCTACCTTCTGCAAAACTAGCCTGTTAATATTGCTGAGAAAGACACTGCGAGGCTTGAAAACACTTGCAAAAGGGTACAGGAGAGTCCAGCTACCCATCCCATGAGATACCTGGAAGTCAAACAACAGTGAGCCCTCACCACTTCCACCGATGGCAGTGACGTCTGAGTGGAGAAAAGGAATGGGGGAGGCTTACAATCAGGTTGGACTGGGCTTTTAAAAGAGCCACATCTTCAGAGTGCCATGAATTTTGACATTTGTGGTTTGAGGAGCCTGGATAGGTCAATTTTTACTGTGGTAAGGGAAGTTAAGGAGAGAGGATGTAAAAGGAGATGGAGGGCTAGGAAAGAGCTCTTAAGGGTAGGGGTAGATGCTCCCGCAGTCATTCAGAGGAAAAAACTACTGGGAGCAGGGGCTGCTCTTCCCAGCATTAGTCATCAGCCCCCTGTCGAAGCCTGTCAGGAGCCCCAGCCAGCTCAGCAGCCCTGGCAAAGGCCAGGTCAGCTGCAGGAGCAGGGCTGCTGTGTTCCCGCCCAGCAGACTGCTGCTCAGGGCCTGTCCTGCCTGTACCCAGATGCACCTCGACTCGCCTTTCCTGTAAAAGCAACAGACCTTGGGTCATATTGGCCCTTTGCAGTACCTGGCACATGGGATTCCACCCCCTTGGGGCTCTAACTAAAACCCATAAAGCCATCATTGCCATTAAAAGGCTGTTACGTGATGACATACAATTAGGGATTACAACACAGCTTGATTCTGCACCCTCTGACATTGCCAACAAAGCCCTGCTAGGGCAGAAGTCCTTTCCAAGGCAGTGATAGGGTTCTCCACATGACGTTCACACTTCGAGGAACTGATCATTTCACTGTCAAACAAAAGCCATAGAGCTGGATTCCATGCACAAATGACTCCGTCTAGAAATAGATGTTCAATTAAGGGACAGTATGTTTCCAAAAATCAGTTTGTTTCCTACAGTTTATAAGCTTTCCTCTTTTTTTCCTTTTTAACTGACTTTTCATTTCAGTCAATTTGGGGTTAGTTTATTTTTAACTGAGTAAGAATTTCTCTACACTAAACCCCCTGTGTAGAAAGAACAGACTCTGCTATTTCTTTTTCTTTTAATCGTAGAAGAGCTATCACATTTTCCCCTCCATCTTTCACCCCAAAGCCTTTCATGCCATTGTAAACTAATAGATCTAAGATCTGTTTATAAGGGAAGCTGCAGAGGCTCAGAAAACCCAAAACCAGGCAGGCCCTGTGAGCTTATAAGTGCTCTTAAGGACAATCAAGAGAAGTGAAAAGTGAAAATGAGAAGAAATTGGTGTGTTGTTCTAGTTTACACCCCTGAGAAAGTACAGTCCTGGCATTAAGTAAATGACCTGCAGTGAGGAAAAATGAACGAGAGTTCACAAAATAGATCCTTCTTCCCAGCAGAGATCCCTGCGTCCTCACACATAATCATTCCTTGAATTTGGTGAAGACAAAGGGACACACGGATAAAGGAAGGAGAAGCTGCTCAGAGCAGGTACATGTCAGGCAGGTCTGGTTGCTTGTGTTGTTTCAGTGCCACATCTTTCTTTTGGGCTTGTCCAGTGGCTCAGGATTACCACTTTTACTGAGTGCTCAGGTCAGATGGAGGTGAGGGTCCCCATCCTCCCCATGCCTTCAGCAGGAACTGAAAAGCCTCCTGGAGAAGCATGCTTTGCACGAGTCCTGGGCTGGAGTTGTCCAGCTGGTTTGGCACCGGGTTTCACCAGGATTTCAATCCTCTTATGTTTCGTTGTCCCTTCCCCACAGACTCCTGAGCCTTCGGTACAGGGCAATCACAAAAGCAGGAGAGGCCAGTGGTGCGCGTGGAGGTGCCAGTGGGGGGCAGAAGATGGGAAGAAGGAGAGGGGAGATTGAATTATCCTTCACCATGCTTAGTATGCGTTTGAGCCACTCCGTGTATCAGCGAGCTGACCCTCACAGCGGGTGCTCTCCCCGGGCTGGGGGGGGGGGAAAGTGGGGGTGCTCCAGCTGCCGTGGGGCGTGCGGGCAGCACGGGGGCTCCCCGGGAAGCATCCTTTACACGCCTCCGCCACAGCCGGCAGCCGCGATCCCACCGCGGCGCTGCGCAGCGCCCTCCTTCCTCACCCAGAGAACCCAGCACAGCTCCCCAGATTGTCCGTGGGAGAAGCTGGGGGGGGGAAGGGGGGGGGGAAGGAAAGGCTTAAAAATGAAAAAAGGCGGAAAAATAACCCCACAGGCCGCCCCTCTCCGCGGGGGCGAGAGGTGCCAGGGCGCCATCTCGTGGCGGCTCTCCCGCGGTGACAGCCCCGCGCCGCGTCCCCGCCATGTCCCCGGCTGTGCCCGGGGGGCCGGGCCGGCGGGGAGGGCCAGAACCGGCTCCGTCCTCCCCCCCGGGGAGCCAAGAAAAGGCAGATTTCTGCGCTGACGGACTGGGTTACTTGTGGGGGTAGTTGGAACGCCGTGAAAGCACTTTCCATCGTTTTAGCGACAGCCGTGACCCCAGAGCAGTGGCGTTGAAAGCGTCCCCCGAAATGCAGCCCCTCGGGGCGCTGCGGTGCCTCCCATCCCTCGCTCACCCCGAGCCAGGGCAGCGCAGCTGTGCAAACACCGTGGCTCCTGGGGCAGCCCCTCCGCCGGCTCCGCTCCCCCCGCGGCTGAGCATGGTGTGAAGCTCCCAGCTTTCCCAGTGGACCAGGGAGGAATTTTCTGGCAAAACACGGTTCACGTTAACAAATGTCGGTTTGTTAAACGTCATGCTTTAACCACTGTGAAGCCCAGTGGTGCGCTGGTAAACTAAAAGCCTGAGTCGCTGCTCCTTTGCTGCATATGCCAGGTGGGAAAATTCTCAGCTGGGAAATTGTATAGTGGTAAGGTCTTTGCCTATGGGCAGCTTGCCCTGGCAGTGTTACAGGAAGGTTTCCATGACCAATCATGGAAATTCTGGTCAAAGGAAGAGGGAAGGCAAAATAAGAGACCCTGTGAGCAGCTGTCGGCAGATATTGTCCTCTGTGCTCACCTCAGAGTGCTTGACCGGCACTCAGAGACACGATGAGGATCCCAAAGACCAGGAGAAGAAGACTGTGAAAATGAATTCTCAAGCTTTATTCCTAGCGTGGTCCTGAAGTGCAGCAGCAGAACTAAAAGAAAGTTTGTTTCTGAATGAATTGTTCTTCACCTTCTTAGTCATTGGACTCAATGTAGTGAGTCAAGGCTGACAGAGTACGACCATCTGCGCTTGAATTCCCAGAGAATGGTTTGATGCTGTTTGACAATCCAACCCCTTATATCCACCAAAAGGAGAGAAGTCTGTTGTGACAGTATCAATCACAACATTGTACGTATAACTCAGCACCCCTCAGACTACATTCATGTTTGCCCCAGCATCTTTGGTGTACTTTACAAGTGCAGTTATCTTCTTTGGGTCTTCTTTTTCAGATTCTTTTCTTCAGAGCCAAATCTGTAGTTGAGTCCGATTTAAAAAAGGAATTGCTTTTGTACTCTGAAGTAAACACGAGAGAGGTGAAGATGTACAGAAAACAAACTCTTGCATGTAGTTTCTTTCACCTGATCTCCTTAGAAGTTAGCTTCAAATTTTTAGGAAAGGCAAATTGCCTCTTACCTATAAGTTTTCCAGGTGGTGCAGCTGTTTCTGCCAAAGAAAAGGCTATTTCGAACCAGAGAGCAGCCTAGGATCATAGACTGGGTTTGAGCTCCTCTGAGAGGTTACAGTTCTCCTTGCCCAGTGTTGTAGTATGGGCTGCCATATGGCATGGCATCAGGTATGATACTCTTTAGAGACATATCTGTCCTTCTGTTGCCTCCCTTTCCCCATCTCAAATTCATATAAAAACCTTTCCTTAACATCTGAGAATGAAGGGAATTGGAACATTTACTCCATAATTCCCCACAGAAGAAGCCTTTGAACTTTCTATTTCTGTTCTTTATGACGTCAGCACAAATGTGTCCTGGACAAGTCCTGATAAGATCCTTAAGAGGAACACTCTGTGCTTTGTGTGCTGCATAGTGGTCCACAGACACACACAGACACTGGCAGAGCTAGGTAGGAAACTCATGTCTTAGAATATCACATCTGTTTCTTTTTGTACCTTGAAATTATCACACCCCCCCATAGTCATACAATCATAGAATCATCAAAACTTGAAGCTGAGCTCACAACTAAGCTCATGTCAAACATGTCATATTTTTATCTAAAACTGAATTCAGTTTTGTTGCCAAATTCATCTCCTTTCCTTGGCTGTTCTGTAATCAAGTCAAGCTTCCTCTTATCGTGACACCTTCTACCTCCTTGAATAACACTGAAATCCTTTGTGTCATGGTGCCTAATCCTACAGATGTAGCACATTGTCTTTCACGACTATCCAAAGGAGTCTTGTGAAGAACAAGTAGATCCATCTGAGTGTATTTTGTGTCTGACTGGTGTTGCTTCTGCACAGTTTAAAGCTGTGTTGAGTGTATGAGGTCATATAATAGTGTCACATTACCTTGTGCAGCAGGACGCAGCATTTGGAAGCAAATGAGCCAAAGTCTGTCTTTTTGGTTGAAGTGACTGCCTTTTCTGAAGCAGGTTAAGCCTAGAAAAAAACCAGAAGGAGTCAACAACTGCATTTTAGGCAGGCTATGCTCACACTCAGCTTTTCTAGAGGAACATTAGAAGTTGCTCTACAAAATTGCATGTAGTCTTCTGTAAAAGTTATGTTAGTGCAAAGGTGGACCTCCAACAGAAAACAGGTAGGTGACTTAAGGAATGATAATCATGCTCTCCTTATTTTTTCACAGTCATGGGGAATGAAGCTGATATTAATTTTACCTTATTGGGAAATGACCTTGATACAACCCTCAAGGGCAAGAAAAGTCAGCTCAGCAACGTTATCTATGGAGCAGAGACTATTTATCTTTGCGCTTTGTCCAAACACACAGTCATCCCTCCACCAATTATAATAAAGGTAATGCCTCAAACAGATCTAAAGTTTTTCATTGAGAAAGAATGTTGTTTTCAGATAAATGATGTCTTGTGGAAGACTGGGAAAAGTGCTGTATAATGAAATTATGAAGCCAGTCCTCTGAATGTGGAACTGACATAGCCCATTACTATATCTTTGATAAAGAAGCAGGTAGAATCTGAAGGCACAAATGTCCTTTCCCCTGTTCCAGTTCTCATTTCAGTATCTAATCAGACCTCCAACATCTAGCTAGATGCTGCTGTGTGAGCAGCTGTCTCACACCTGCGCCATTGGACAGTAACAGTTATCTGAGTGGGAGAAAGAGTCTGAACCAGGAATCCCAGCTCAGTTGCTGTCTTGGTTTGAAAAGAATTGTAGGATTGATCAGAGGATTGGGAGGAAGAATTCCCTTGGGCCAAACAATATCCCCTCCAGTAATGCAGGTGACAACCTGGAAATAAAGGCAGGAAAGAAGAACTAGAACTAGTCACCGCTAGTTAAAGTGCTTTTTTTTCTTTCCCATTTTTCCCTGCTCAGTTCCCCAGAGGACTGCTTCTTGAGTCAGCTGTGCTATGGTACCAGGCATGACTCAAAACTGCTACTTGACTAATGTCATGATTTACAATCTTTCTCTGCAGCCTGGGTGGGCAAATATGCTTCCCATCCCTGTTTCTGTTACAGGCCAAATCCCAATTATTCAGGGAAAGAACCAAACAAACAAGTGATGTCATGACAAACTAGTTTAGGCTGCACTGGGAGTTTGCATTAATTCTTGCATAAAAAGGAATTTTCTTAGAAGACAACAGTCAGCAGCTCAAGAGTGGAGCAAAACTTGGTATCATGTAAACTCAGCCTTCCCCTTTGAGCCCACCATGATGTTCACCATCTGTCTGTGAACTCCGTAGTCTCTTCTACCCCCACCTACCTGAGCATGATACACACCAAAAAAGTGGCTGCAAGAGAAAAACTGTCCCTGTTTATGTGGCTCTCATGTCTCCTGATTTAGCCTCACAAATCTTGGTAAAACACAGCAGAAGCCCTTTTGGACTACCAAAATCCAGATACAGGACCTAATCTGAGAGAAAAAGTAACTCTTCTCTTCCCTGTGGCCCACACCTCTTCCAAACAAAAGCACCCAGCTATTGATATGTATAAACTAGGGCTTAAAAATTTGATTCTCAGCCACACTTTTTTTCCTTCATGAGGTTAATGGGCCTTTCAGTTACTCTCCTGAGCAAGTATAAATTGCATTTGTTCTTATAACTTCCATGTAGGTATGTGGCTTACAGGAATAAGGCTGCAACCACAATATACAGTACTTTATAGTATTGTATATGGTAGTTATTTTTTGTTTCCTGTTTGCGAGTGAGATGATTGCATTCATCCAGGCGCTGATAAGAAGGACAGAGTGGAGAAGCAGAGTGACACACCAGTAGGGAAATAAGTCATAGAAACATAGAATGGTTTGGGTTAGAAGGTAACTTTAAAGATCATCTAGTTCAACTCCCCTGCCATGGACAGAGACACTTTCCACTAGATCAGGTTGTTCAAAGCCTCATTTAATCTGTTCTTGAACACTTCCAATGCTAGCACATCCTCAGCTTCTCTGGGAAACCTCTTTCAGTGTCTCTCTACCCCCACTGTAAAAAATGCCTTCCTTGTATCTAATATGAATCTACCCTTCTTCAGTTTAAAACTGCTTCCCCTTGTCACTACAAACTCTGGCAAAAAGTCTTCCTCCATCTTTCATATCAGCCCCCTTTATATACTGAAAGGTTGCTATTAGGTCTTCCCGGAGCCTTCTCTTCTCCAGGCTGAACAGCCGTGCAGAGAAGGACTGTGCTAAATAGTACTAAATAGTTTTGGTCCCTGTATAGACCCTTGAGGGACACCACTAATGAGAGGATTGGGACACATTACAAGCACACCACTCACATACCTGGTGCCACTTTTGCTCTTTTCTCCATTTGCTGCAGGCTCGTTCTAATGAGAACAGCCTAACAGGAAACAACTCTGACAAATATGAGCTTTGGTTTACATAGCAGTTTGTAGCCAAACCTTTACTATCCAAAATTCTTAGTAGCCATCCATGGTCTCCTTCCAGGCTATTCTCCAAGTGGAAGAACCCTGCACTTGGCCAGCTCTGACACCAGTGAGTGTAGTGCATCTCAACAGTTGCTCCAATAAAAAGGTCTGGTTGAGCCCCTCTGGTTTCCTGCGAGACTTATCCTCCCATACAGCTTTAAAGTTAGTATTTAAGGATCACTTGCTGAGATGAGAATGAGTTTGCTGCTGTAAACAGGGGACTATGGCTGGCAGTCATGCCACATGGATTTAGGCATGATGTCTTTAAAGATGCAAAGCGAGGCCACAAGAACAGCAGTGTCTCCTCTTTGAATGCTCTTTAAGAGGGAGAAATGAAACAGTGAATATGAAGCAGGGAATATAAATGGCAGCAAAACTTCCCCAGGAAAACTAGCCTCCCTCCAAGCCCCAAACCACCAAAGAAGGAAACAAAGTCTGTGTGGCAGGAATTGGGTAACTGTTGCTGATCGGGATGAAGCCCAGCCTTTGAGCAACAAAATGAGTTCATTTTTACTGATTTCCATGGATATCTGCTTCTACCACATCTGCTGTGGGGAATTACAGATTGAAGGCTTAGCACTTTAAATAGATCACAGCTATTGCCACAAAAGGCATTAATAAAAGGGGCTCATACTTCAGCTGATGAATAGTTGCAGAGCTGATTTCCGACTTTGTACTGCATCATGAGCAGAAAGAAATCACTGGTCCTAACCCTGTGGCAAAGAATTTGCTGTATGAATCCAGGTCTTTGAAAGGTCTCACACCCACTGAAATTAATGAGTATTGAGAGGCCGTGTACCTTTGGGGTTCCAGAACAAAACATTTAATTCTGTGTACTAACTACAGGCTTTGTGCTGTACATACATACACACCCACACACATGCGCTCTCATCACAGACTTAATTGTAGGCAAGCACTTCCAACAGGAGTGAAATTAAATGCCCAAAGAAAGGTTATTCTTTAAATTTATTTCTAAGATGTTATGCCCTCAAGATACAAGTGATGTGTGTTCAATCTCTTCTCTCTCTCTCAATAGACACCCTTATGTATTATCTCTTATCTCGCCAACACCAGTACTTGAAAACATGATGTACTCTGCAGCACCTACTCTGTTTTGGTCTATTTCTAACGTTGAGAGGCTCTGACACACTTTTCTTCACAGATATAATTAACCCCTTTACTGAGGCAGATGCAGCGTTGTCCATCTCCAACCTGACCACAGATGGAAAGAAAAAGCATTGCTTCCATTTCTGTCTATTTTTTTTGCACTGTATATTGCCAGAAGTATTGGAACTGAAGACATCCTGGCTAGGAACCACCATGTGTATGAACAGGGATGTGATGAAGTCAGGAGAGGAAATGTTTCTTACCGTCATACATGAAATCTGTAATTTCCTTCCAGTCAGGCACAGCTGCAAGGTCTCCTCAATACAGAGCAATGAGGAGAGAAAACCTTCTTTCTCCTCTTGCACTCACTCCTGTTGTGGGTAGGTCCAGATGTTACTGTCAATGTGGTGGGAGGGGATGTTGCGAGCATAGCTCGCAGGAAAAACAACTGCAAACTCTCTGAACAACACATAGCAGGCTGTCACATAGCCTGTTGTTCCCAAGCAGACACTTCATGCTTCGCAGTATGTCATTTTATGCTAGTTGTAGAAATATTTTCCCCCTTCTCTCTCCATTTTCAATTGTTCAAAGACAATCTTTTTGGGAAGGAGTGGTCTCATTAAGACAGCAACAGCCTCAAAGGTGTATGAAGGCTTTTAGACAGCCCTGGTTGCTGGAGTAGAATATGAAGCCTGAGCCACTTGCCCAGGACTCCAGCACACCACTAGAGAGTTTGGTGGTTTAAAAGGATTCAGCTGGCTGTGTGTTGAGGGAGGACGGCTAGCTAAGTGCAGCTAGTATGAAATCCAGCTCTGGTATTTTTTAGGTTTTTTTAAAAGCCTACTGCTTTAGAGCCTAGCACACAAGTCAGGCAGGGATCCATCACCAAAACCTGGTCTCCTGAAGGCAAGGCCTTTCCAAAACAGAGTGCAAGACACAGCTCATTTTTAAAAGACCAAAATATTATGAGCTGAGTGATCTATAAGAGGCATGCACCTCAGCCTTGTTCACTAACCATGCTTTTGGATGAAAGTATCTGGAACAGCATTTTTTGGAGGCCAGATGTAGGCAAAATATGACTGGTTTCTGCCAGAGTAGGCAGAGCAAGGTCACTTCTGTGGATTATAAATTAAGTTAGGCAGATGCATACTGACTGGCTTAGATGCACCCAAGCTTGTGGAAAATCAGGGCATAGCAGAGGCTAAATGCTAGAAATCAAGGAGGGGGTTACAGATGAAAATGTAAGCATGTAAATAGTTACACAGGAGGATTTGAGATTCATACACTTGGATTTAGGGACCTCACTTCTGCCAGTGACCTGTTTTAGATGTTCATGTCCTTTATTATCTCAGTCTGGGATTCTTTTTCTTTGAAAGTGAGAAGATTAGCAGTGTCCCAAGTGATACCAAGAGAACATTAATCGCCAGAGAACTTCATTCCAAGTTCAGCCCAAAAGTCACTACACTGCTTCTCTTTGTATGCAGCATCTGTAAGCTCTCTGGGTATTTACACCACACATCGTTTCAACTGCATGTCTACATCCAGGATGTCCTTTGACAACTACTAAAATGCCACTACATCAGAGCAAGAACTGCTTACTGGAAGATGGCACAACTTCACACTACACAAAAAGATCACTGTCATGCAGTCAGCAGCCTGGCCTAGTGGACAACTGAATGAAGAAAGAGTGAAACAATGTGCTGGTGCCTGGCTCTGCCTCAGTTTACCGTCTGTAAAATGGGGCTAATTGCACAGTACTGTAGATGGAAAGCAGAGACAGGCTTCTAAGGTCTAGGCTAAAAACAGTATAGCAAATAACTCAGGCATATTGTAAGAAGAGTGCTGTTTCAGTATTTTATAGACTGAGAGTTTTAAATGGGATGAAACAGAGATCTTAATTACCATTAGAAATTAGAACAGAACTGTCCCCAGATGACACTCACAGTCAAAAAGTTTTTGATCTAAAACAGACAAGGAAGCTACAGCACAGCTGAACTTGAAAAACCATAGTAGGAAATATGTTAAGGATTATTTTCTGATCGCTCTTGTTGTTATGAGCTAGCAATTTGTGACAGTTACAAAGAACTCCATTTCAGGATAGAGGATTTTGACTGGAAAGAAAAAAATTGATGACTTTATGCGCTGAGGGATCATTTCAGCTGTAGAGGGAACATTGCAAAAGACAAAGGGACAGCAGCTTAAACATGACATGCTAAAATTAGCTGGGGAATTAGTTGGGTTAGCAATACATGCTATTACCAAGGCAAAACCAAAATGTACAAAAAGTTTCTTTCTCATGATTTATGGGCCAGCTTTGTGAAAGCATCACATCCGTAGTGCTTGCACCACCACAAGTAAACTCCATCTTTCTTCCCATACAAAAGCGCACCAACTACCAGCTGGAGTTAAGAAACTCCCTCCGTCACATTACAGCAGAGTGACTGTCCGAATGATGCTATTGCTCTTCAAAAGGCACTAATAGCAGTAAAAAGCCTTTGAGGGGAGACAGTTGTGTCTCCATTTCCCACCTGTATTTCATTTTTCATTCTCCCTTACCAACCCCACAGATCCGTCTGCCCTGAAAAAGAGGGGTAGCTGCAAATGTGGCACATGGCATACCCTACCTGCTTTTCATGCATCTCTGTACAGCTTGTCTGAGCATGCCTGCTACTAACCCTTTTTTCAGTGAAGGCTCTCCCACAGATTCTGCAGGGACACCATATGGCTGGTTTAGACAAAACTCTGTGGTATTTTTTCTCCTTTCTCCCCAGCCAACTCACAGTTAATCCATGACATCCCTCAAAGGGCACCAGACTATTCATCCAGCTGCAAAGTGAGTGAAAAAACACAGACTCACTTTGACACTGTATCAGCTAACTCTCCAGATAACCCAAAAGCTCACCAAGAGGACAAGCCTGATGTCATGCAAGCCCTGGGCAGAGCAATCCCAGATCCTGGTGAGGGTATCAGCTCCAGGAATTTTCCACCCCTTTGGTGAGAGTTCAGACACTGGAATCCAGCTTGCATGAGGAAACAGATAGGCATGTTAAGGGAGGACAGAAGATAGAAAACCTTAACAAAAGCACCATTAATAGAATACACTGGGAAGTAACAGGAGATCCAAGCTAAGCACGGAGACATAGAGAACTAAGTGCTAATAATGCAGAAGGTCTTCCACCCAAAGCTATTCTGTCACTTGAACATTTGAACCCGCTTTAAGGACAATCTAAAATAAGATTGGGCACCCAGCAGCTGCATTCATACCAAGCTTTCCTTGGAGAAGGGAAATGGGAAAGAGGGATATTTTTCTTTAAGCTCTCCTCCAGACAAAAGGCTGCAGCTAAGATGTATACACCAGTATCAGCTTTAAAGTAGCCTTATTGGATATCAATAATAGCATAGCTACAGCCCCCTTCTCAGCCTTACAACCTGGGGAAATTCACAAATTCCTGGACATGAATATCTGTGTTGTACTCATTTTTAATACCTGAGGCAGTTAAGTGGAAAACTGTTTTGGGGTCATGTCTGCTGCTGGATTGCAGAGTAGCCATACCAGCGACAGCCTCCTCTCAACAGCTCTGGGCAAATCCAGTAAACCAGCCGCACAGCCCCACGATATATACCCGAGCTAGTGTTTAAATGAAGTGAAATAGTCTCATATCCAGGCTGTCCCCCCTCGCATTTACATGGGCATAACCCAAATGACTATTTGGCCAGCTCAGGGCAGCTGAACTGCTGTTTCTCTCAGCATGAGATGCCTTTCTTGGGGCATAGAGGGAGGAATGGAGACTCCAATACCCTCCCCATCCCAAATACACATTGCCTTTTCCACAAAAACTACCAGCTATGCTGCTATGCCCCGTGCCAGGGCTTGCTTGCCTTGCCCAAGAGAGCCCCAGACCTGCCTGTCTGACATGGCTTGTCACAGGTGGTCACCACAGGGCTGGGGGAAAAGGTGGGAGCAGCTCGTTCCATTTATTTATTTATGGAATGAAAAGCCAAACTGGGAAAGGACTTTGGTACAGTGCAGCCAAGTGACTATTAAGTACTGCTTTAAAAAGCCACAAGGTCACCTTTACTGACATTTGGATAAGGATTTTATAGAAGTCACAGGACTGGGAGATGGACTTGTTGTGCCTATGATCACAGGGGAGAGAAGGATTTATGTGCTGGTCAAGAATGCTGCATTGTTATGACTCTTTCATGTTCATAAATGCACATTTATTAGCCTGTTGAATAAAAGAGGTCGATTGGACTTTCTTTTTTCCCTTACTGTAGTTCCAGGTGGCTTCTGGACTCTGTTGGCACACCTTCATGAAATTTAACAGCCCCCTACCTACCGGTACTCTCCAGGTGTCCTGTCCTTGCATAGTCTGTCTTCTCACTTGGTTAGACCTTAGCCATTTCAAGTCTGTACTTTTTTTAAACATGATGTGAGAATTCATATATATCATCCTTCTCAAAGGAAGAACCAGCACACAGGAATGCTGGAATCTGGGAATGCTGGAATCTGAAGGATTTGGACAGATAGGCTTTACTATAATGTGTGTTTTGAAGTTGGTGGTTTTATATAGATGTCTGTGTCTGTGTGTGTGTGTGTGTGTGTGTGTGTGTGTCTCCGTGTGTGTGTGTGCTTAGAAGCAGAAGAGACTCTAGTTGTTAAGCCCTGCACAGCCTGAACAAGCAAGGATGCAGCCTTGAGCAAACCTGAGAAGAACGAGTCCAAGAAGAGGATATGTTCTGATGCCATGCACCTTCTGGAAAAAATATTATTGGCAAGCATGTCTACGTCAAAGAAACACCTGGTTCCACCATTTTTTCTCCTCAGTGGCATAACATACAGGATAGGTTTTGGCCAGGTGGTAGAAAACATAAGGATCATGGCAAAAATAATCCTCATCTGAAAGCATGTGGTATAGGTGTGCATTTGAGTCTCCTTATTAAATTGATGTTATATAGACATTACATCCTTAAGGCACTGTCTGTGCTTCAGTTCTCAGAAACTAGACTTATCTGTTCATTGACTGTGACTTGGACTGAAAACTTCCCTGCCCTTTTCTCACGTTAGCCCTGCAGGGAGGTGCAAACACCAAGAATGTCAGAAACTTCATACTAATTTGCTAAATATTTAACATAATTAGTCATTGGAGCCTTGTCCCTTTCTCCCACTGAAGTGACCAAGAGACAGATCACAGGACTAATAGTATGGTCCCCAGCACTTGTTCTGTGATGCCACCTGATGTTGGAAGGTGTATTGGAGTCAGGCAGGATCTGCAGGCAGAAGGAAAGAGAAGGGGAACAGCCAGCACAGGCTGCAGTGCTGTTGTACCTTGGCTGGGGCTGACTGGATCACTTGCACAGTGTCTGGGAAGTGAGAGCCTGCTCCCTGCATCTGAGATCCTGACAAGTGGCTAATGTCTGACACCAAAGCCCAAGAGAGGGCAGACAGGGCAGTGGCTCGGTGCCATGGTGAGCTGTGCCATGCAATGGAAACCTCGGCAGTGAGAGCAGCCTGACCTGGCTGCAGTCAGCATGTACGTGCTGGAGCAAGGAGGCTGGCAGCCACACCATCCACATCCCATCCAGCGACCCGAAATGTGTATGTGACACCACACGGTGCTAGCGGGGAGGGGTCCTGAGTCCAAGTCCCTGGGACCCATCCACCTTATGTAAAGCTATTCCTGGAAAGGAGGCAGGAAAATGTCTGGGCTTACGCTGATATGGTTTATCTCCACTGAAGGACTTTGTCCCATATATGAATCAGAAAAGCTCCACGTGCTATCAGCACAGTAGAACAACAAAGAATCTAAATCAATACAGCATGGAGATAAAAAATCCTTTCCCTATCATCCTCTTTGCTCTAGGAAACTTGCCCTGTTCCTGAAGCAGAGGCCATTGCAGGAGCTTTATAGACCCACTGTGTAGGAATTACTGCCCTTTCACTGCAGTTATGTCAGGACTCAGCCAAGAGCATAATCAGTATCCAGAGTAGCAAAGGTTTGACATTGATTTCACCATAAGCATCCCAGTCCACCGAGCCTGATGGATATAGCTCCACTGTCATTGGTGTTTGAACTTGCTGGTTCATCTCTGTATCTCTTCACTGAGACATAGACACAACCAGAAAACCTCCATCAGATCCCACAGATGTGGGGTGGACTTAAGGATGGTCCCTAGTGCACCGACACAGCGGGGTAAGGCAGGCAGAGAGAAGGGTCAGTGCTCCCAGTGGACTGACATTTAGTCCACGTACCTAATAATGGGTAGCTAGGCACAACATACATGCAAACACTCCCTCCTCCACCACAGTGCCCTACATAAAAATATCTGGATAACTCTAGTCCCACTCAGACTGACAGAGGCAGCTGCTATAGCAGAGTTTTTAATCCTAAAGCAGAGTCTGTTGTCATTGGCAGGAAATCTTATTGTGTTGGACAGGCAATCCTAGGCCTTAATTAAATACATCGCCCTCCCCACAGAACCAGACAGACCAGACTGGAATCAGACGAAGCATGTTGCTTAAGCCAGGGACCACCTGGCTGTAACTTCATCTAGGTGACAGCACATGCTTTTGTGACCCTCTCTGAAAGGCTGAAACCCCAAGCAAGCTCCCAGAGGTAAAGTGAGGATTTATAAACAGCAAGAAACCAGAGATGTACTCTTCTGGGAAGGAATTTATTATTCCTTCTCCTTTTAGAGACTGAAATTTTGTAGCCTTTTCCCTGACCAAAGATGCAGCAGTTCATGCTGGTTCAGGACTGATTTCTAAGGGAGCTGGTGGCTCCTCCTCTGTCTCCACTGCACAGAGTATAGTAGGGGGTACTTTGAACCAGATCCTGCTAGTAGCCCCTGTTACCGAGCACCTCATTTTTTCTTTCTGGTGCTTGCCCTCACACTCAGTGAGATAAGGCACAATACTTTCTCCACACAAAGAAGAGCAGCCATGTCACCTCCACACATTTCCCCTAACTACAACCCAGTGATATCAAGATGGGGAGAGGGCAACCGGCAGAGGGAGGCATCTTGCCACTCTCTCTGTCCTTTAAGTCCACCACAGGACATGGGTGTGCATCTGTAAACAGAGTGCAGCATGCACTGCAGAGGCACCTCAGCAAAAATTCAAAAGGTTAGAGAGACCAGAGGTTGAGTCTCAAGAGCATATGCTGGTGTTGCAGCCTCCCTCCTGAGCTAATCAGTCCTTCTTTCCAGTGTCTGGAGGGAGCAATGCACTGTGCTGCTGCTGGAAGCTGAAGCTGCTTGCACGAACCACCTTCCCATAAATAAACAAAGGACTCTGCCTCACCACATCCCCCCAGCAGTGGCCACTGCCTTCAGTCAGGGAGCACTTCTCAGCCTAAGCTGCTCTTTTGAGGTGTGAGGTCCGGTAACCAGGTCACGTCCCCATGGTGACATCTGAGTGCTCTGAGCCCCCGGCTGAGACAGATGCCATGTGCTGCTCAGGTCCTGGACTGACAGTGCAGGATGCGGCACAGCCAGATAAGTAGGCAAAACCCCTTTCCACTTTCTCCTTCTCCCCCACTTCTCACTGGAGCGTTTGTAAAGCCAGGAGCAAACACACAACACTGGTGCAGGGATTTTTATTTTCTGAGAAACACATACTTTACTTCCCAGTGCAATAGACCTTCAGATACATAGTGGTGGCTGCCAGAAACGTACAGATCACAGGCAGTACTGCTCTTTATAGTTTTGCTAATGCAAGTTTAACACCTAAAGCCTCCAAGAGCTGGCAGGCCCTGGAGACTGACCGGTTGCATTTGCCCTCACAAAGCAAAGTAATACTGTGCTGGAAGCTCACCATAGTAACCTGCTAACAGACTGACCTGTGGGAAGAATGGGAATCTGTGTCCTTGCTTGCCATCCTTACAACACTTTCATTTGGGTCATCCCTTCAACTCTCTCATTCACCACACTCAACACTTCCCTTGTTCCTCCACATCCCTTCATTTCTGGCCATGCCATTTTCCTCTCAGATGAGACTGAGGGAGGGAGAGAGAGAAAGGAGATAGGCAGAAGCTCACAAATAACCTCTAACATTATTTTTCCTAAGAAAGCAGATAATTTCTTTTGTATACATGAAGCCAAGAAACAACAGTTTATCATGGATATCACTGAGTGCCTCTATTCTGCCTGGAGTGACTCTTGGCCTCTCATCAAAGCTTTCCCACACATCATGGATGGCCAGTTGTGAGATGTCCAAAACAGTGCTGGGGAAGCTATCTAAGATGCTTGGCCAGGCCTCCATCATGATATTCCTTTGTGCATATGTGCTAACCCTGGAAACCGAACTCCTTGTACTTGGCGGCCATATCATTTCGGAACAGCTCCAGGGCCTTCTTCATTGCAGCCTGGGCATCAGCCCCAAAGTCTGCAGCATGTTTTTCAGCAAGGACCTTGATAATGACTTCAGAAATGAACTGCGAGGAAGGAAAGAGAGAGAGAAAAACTGAAGGGACACTCAAGGTTTATTTTCAGAAAAGCCAGACTAAGAAATAGGTTGCAGAGCCTGGAAATATCTCTGAGCTAATTCAGTAGCCCTCTGTGAAGTCTCTGGAGAGACAGTGAAGTTTAGTATGCAAGGAACCTGGGCTAGGCAGAAGAACTGGGCTCTATTCCTAGCTCTGACACTGATCTGCTTCATGACCTTGAGCAGACCATGGCCCTTCCCACTTTTTGTCTGCCTTATCCATTAAGACTGAAAATTCATACCGTATGTTTGTATAATATTTAGTTTTATGGGTTTGGGTCTCCAATGGATCCTCTAGGGCTTCCTGTAAAATTGTATGTCCCATGTGTCCAGCCACTGACAGGTCTTATGTAATACAGCTTCCCAGGCATGCAGAGGCTGCATGGGTTGGTTTATTGTTGTCAAGGGTTAGTCAGACTGTGTGTGGTGTTTGGAATGGGAAATCTAAATTTGGATATTCACATACTATTCGCATACCATTAGCCCTTTCTGTGCCTCCTGCTGCCTGTACACAGAGACTTTGGTCTTGAGGGAGAACTCACTGAAGTCCAACTAGTCACTGGTAAATAAAAGCACAGCTCTCACATAGATGTCTTACACACATTCACTGCGCATCAGACACCAAGATTCCTTGCCTTTTTCCATACCTCCAGATATTTGACAGGGATTTTGTGCTTGGTCGCATGGGTCTGAGCCAGGGGCTTCAGCTCTGATTCGTGATTACCCTTCTGTTTCAGGATTTTTCCCAGCTGGGTAAGAACAGTAGCTCCATGTTTTTTCAGATCCTCAGAGCCTTTCATTGCATCAGGGGTCTTCAGGCCTTTGAACTTTTCAAACTTTTCAATGGTCTCAGGGTGGTCCTGAAAGAGTCTGTGGACAAAAATAGAGGGACTTGTCTTTGGAGAGCAGAAGCTCCTGACATACCTCCCTTTGAGTATTGAATCTACTGTAATCCCATCCTTTTACACATTCTGATATGATCACCATTGCCTATTTCCATTCCCTCTGGTCGTGACAGAGACACTACCCTAAACATGTCCAACTAGAGCAACAGAGTAAGTGTCTGTATTTTTTTCATATAACTCTGCTAACTCTTTGGTACCGGTCCTCTGGGTTAAGTTAACTGTTTGAAGACAGAGACAAGAGCCAAGGCTGGTTGTGGTACTGAGAGGTGAGTTCTTGCATTCATCTGAAGGAAAACCAAAACCAAACAAAACCACTTGTCTTCATTGAGTTGCTATTGCTGAGGAGCCAACCTGCAGACCTCTGGCTCTCACAAGGACTCTATTCCCAACCCATTGTTCATTTACCAGGAAAGGAGAGTTCTAGAAGCTTCTCACAGATTAAAAAAAAAAACCTTGGTAGCAGTCCCCAGCCACAGGTCCCTTACATCTGGAGCTCAGGTTTTCTTGAACATCAGATGGATGGGAGTGCTTACTGTGCCCCTCAACCCTATGATTGCAGACACAAAGGAATTTGGTTCCTGCCTTTTTTTCCCACCCTCTTTCCCTTGCCTCTCTTCTCCCTCAGAAACTCCTTGGAGGAACAAGAAATTGTTTGGCTGGGGAGCACGAAGTTACAGGGGAAGAGCTGCCATCTATTTATTTAATGCCATGCTCTACCATGCGATATTTGTAATAAAAATTGTATTGCCTTTCCATTTGGAACTGCTTTTACCATCATGTGGCAAATTCAGAGCCAAAGTAGCCACCTCACAGAAACTGATACGTGAGGAGGGCTCAGGTTCCTGCTACCCCTCCAGCATGCCTGCTCCGGACCGCATGAGGGGAAAGCCATCACATTGCCACTCACTTCATTCCCACTTCATTCCTTTCCCTTCAAATGGCAGCTGAACTGGGCCATTATAAAGAAGGTAAATAAAACAGCTCCCTGCATTGTCTCATCTTTGAAAAAAGGTTTTCAGAGCTCTTCAGTGGATATGCCTGATGGTGTGGGCTCCTTTCCTTAGCCATGCTTAGGGTAGGAAAGCCCCCAAGCAGGTGCCATATCCCCAGGAGAAAAGGACAATGAGATCAGCATGGGAAAGGGAAGGCCTTTTGAGTGATGGAGCCAATGCTACTGACTTTCCTGGCCTTTTCTGTACCCTTCCAGCACTTTGTACTCTGCACCACCTCAGGGGAGATCTGAAGAGAATTTCCTCAAAGTCTCCATCCCTACTGGTCTTTAAAGGACAAGCTAGGCTCCAACGCCCACCTAATGTTGTTTCCCACTGCAGTATCTGGGTGTTCCCCAGTCAGGGTGCCAGTATCTCATGGAGTTTGGTGTCCTCTCAGATGGAGATCTCATGAGCACTTGTGCTCTGACACAAGAATTGTGGAGGAGGGAAGCAGGGGGAAGGATGTGCTTCTTTTCACACACCCAGACTGCAAATTCATTATAAGGTAATACACAAGTGTTACCACACAGATTTCTGACCAGAAAGCAGGATGAACAGGGCTCTGTGAGGTGACACTAAGATGGGGAAAGGGAAACACTCAGGTACTTCACGGATAATTTTACTGAAATAGTAAATTCCAAGAAAATTTTCACAGAGGTGGTTTTCCTCTCATTTCCTTCCCTGCCTCTACATATCCTTGCTACAGAGCACCTGAAGACTCATGACACACAATTCTCCCCAGCATTTCTTACTGTAGTGCTTTGGAAATGGGGATCCAAAGCAAAGCTTAGGCACCAGAGGCAGAGGGACAAAGCACCACCATCTTTTAAAAGCAGCACTGGCCTGCTACTGCACCCATAGAGAGATGGAGACAGAGAAGCACAGCTACTTTACACAGTGAGTTACTTTTAACCCAGAAACCACAGCACTGGAAAACCCACCACCCTACAAGAAAGCAAACAGCTTGTTGAAATAAACACTGACAAACATGTCTCTCATCAAAGGCTCTCAGCTTTAATCTTAGAACAGAAGCTTCTTGCCTACCTCATTAAAATTATATGCCCATGGCCGGCGAGGTCAGACTCCACCTTTCCCCAGACGGTCAGGACCTGCTGCCATTCCTGGTCACTGAGCCCCATGGTTCACTGAAGGCAGATCCTGAGTGCTCCCTGCAGTCGTTGGCCTTTCCCCAAAGGGTGGCTAGAGAGCTCACCTCTGGGATTTATAGCCCCTGTTCACAGACCTACACCTGTCAATCATTAGCTGGAAATCTTGCTCTCTTTCAGGCTTGTCTAACCTAATCAGCCTCCCTGTTTTTTCCTAGGGAGCTATTTTGGGTCAGGTACTATTGTGGGTGCCACTGATGGCATAATTTCTGCTTTTCGTATTGGACTGGCACATGTCCCACTCTACACATAAAGGGCACTGCCGAAACACAGTGCCAGGAGCCTGTCCTAGGTTCCCAAGGACCCAGAGACAGTGTCAAGCTGTATGCCAGGAGATTCCTGAAGAGCACTGTCAAATGCAAGGACACCCTGCCTCCCTCTCCCCTGGCCTGGCAAGGGCAGGCAGAAGAAAAGGCCAGGTCAGTCAGAAACATTGGCTCCATCACTCCAAAGGCCTTTCCTTTCCCATGCCGATCTCATTGTCCTTTTCTCCTGGGGTAACACACCATTTGTTATTAGAGCAGAGCACAGTGTTAGAAGAGAGATGTCCTTAACCATATTCAAAGCAGCCCAGTCATTTCCCCAGCTGTTGCAGGAGGAAGGAGAGGGACAAGAGCTGTATGGGAGCCAGTTATGCCACACCTGTTTGCTGGGATCCTGCTGCCTGCTCTTCTGGGAAACGCCTAGGATTAGCTGTTGGATGAGCCTGGATATTGGAGCCAACGGATGTAGAGCTGAGCCAGGAGGGTAATTTGCAGCAGGCTAGAGACACAAGGACACAGCAAGGCTTCACTCAACACCCACCCAGCCAGCAGTTCTGGGCTCTGGCTACCTCTATCAAGCCAGAAAAAATATCAGTGTTGAAGGAAAAGCCATTGGGCTAACAAACCACATGGGTATGTTTTGGGACGCCTCCCAGACTTTCTCCTCCCTCCCTGTCAGGACTGGTAACAGCCTGGCACACCAGTGGGATGACTAGTCCCTTCCAAGGGCCAGCTGCCATCAGAGCACAGCCTGATAACAAAGCTGAGCTAGCACTGCTGTCCCAAACCATGTGGAAAATGTGTCCCAAACCTCTCTCTGGATGTTTCCAAGATGCAAGCAGATGAGAAATGTCAACAAATGGCTGAAGATACCTGCCTTGGGATTCAGGAGCAGGAGATGCACCCTGTGGTCTCTACCACAGTGCTGCACAACCTGAGGTGCATTGCTGCCTCTACACACTTCGACTCTCTACAACACAGGAACAGGTTCCCTGTTCCAGCCTTGCAAGGGGAGAGAAGTGCCCACATTAGAAGGGTAATCAGGCAGCAAGGATGATGGAGGCACAGAGCCTCAGACCCCTCAGAAACACAGAGGTTTAAAGGGAATAGTTTGATTAAGAAGGGTGGCAAAAGCCAAATGGAGGTGTCAGCTGATTTCCAAGTGTAGAGGTACAGAAATTTTGACCATTACATTGTTACAAGCTTCTGTCAGCCAAATGAACCTGTGACCCTGAAATCCACCTCTTCCCTCTCCTCTATGCACCAGTTTGCTTCACATCCAAAAAGCCACATCCTAAACACTTCAATTCCAAGATTTCATCCTGATTTATCTGTGCAAACACCAGGTTGCTACCAGTTACCCAAACTAAGATAAGCTACTGGAGTAGCACCTAGGACTCCTCCAACTCATTCCTTGTGCAGTTTTCCACAGCACAGGACTGAGAGAGGAGAAATCACAGACCTGCAATCTCACTGCCCAAGTACTCAGAGCAGTAAACAAGCATTTGTACCCTGCCAGGTTCGGCCTTGGGTAGAATCCTGAATACTGACCTTACAGGTTTACAAGCCTTTCAAATGTGGCAGAAACATGCTCCTGGTACACAAGAGGCTGCTGCTTATGCACCGAGCTCTGTCTTATTCCCCAAGCTGAAACTACTCAGTTCAGTGTAAAACTAAAGCTGTAATAGCTTCGTTTGAAATTGGTCGACTCTTCTCTCTCTGTAACTTTCTCCAGGGCTGTGAAGCCAAAAGTCCTGGTATGAACATTAATGTTAAATGCTCAAAAGACTTAAAACGAGGATGAGATTCCATATTGCTCTTTTTGCAGGCAAGGTAATAATGAAATAAAATCATAAGCTTTCTCCCTAGAGCTTAAATAAATGAGTAGTCTACAAAAATACTAAAAGCTTTATAGTGCACCTGACTACCCCTCAACCCTGCAGCCTTGAAAATGACATAACATTTTAGTATCTACAGGTCTCTTCTCAGAGCCTCCCTTGGGGCAAAATCTATCAGTTGCATAATCATCTTGATAAACATAAACCATAGAGAGCCAGCATTTTGGCTGCCTCTTCTAAAATGCTCCAGGTGAATGAATAGCCTATTTCAAGCAGCCCTGCCCACACCAGAGCCATGCTGGCACACGTGGCTGTGCCTCTGCACCCACACCTGAGACACTCTTGCCAAACCAGCATAAAATGGACCACTGATGCTTTTGGCCATTTCGCGGTTTGGGCCACAATGTTTTGGGGTACATTAGCCACTGTCACCTCGTTGCAAAGCTCCC
Source organism: Corapipo altera (assembly GCF_003945725.1). Classification (NCBI taxonomy): domain Eukaryota; kingdom Metazoa; phylum Chordata; class Aves; order Passeriformes; family Pipridae; genus Corapipo; species Corapipo altera. The sequence continues at coordinate 15,088,694 of NW_020884873.1, forward strand.
GGGGTGGACGTGCTCTAGCAGACTTTGCCTGAGCAGGGTGCGGTGGACTGGATGACCTGCGGTGGCCCCTGCCCAGCCCAGCCTTTCTGTGGCTCCGCGGCCAGCGCGGGTCCCCCCGCGGGTCCCCCCGGGGCTCCCCTGGCCCGGCCCGGGCAGGACCCGCCGCAGCTCGGGCCCCGTCGGCCAGGACTTGCTGCCACCTCGTGGCCACGGGTGACTGAGCCACGGGCACTGGAGGCCACGTCCGAGCCCCTACCCGGGATTTGGAAGCGCGGGGAGATGTCCGACAGGTAGCCCTCGCATTTCGGAGGCAGGAGGGTGACCCTAGGGCAGGCAGGACTTCAGCATCCCCCCCGCCGGCAGCGCCACGAGGCTGCGGCTGCGGTCGGGTGCAGAACTTGTGTAAGGGGCTCATTTTCGGTGTGGGATGTAGAGACGTTGCATTCCCTGGTCACTTGGGATGCTATGCCTCCCTCCTTTCCTCTCCAAGCCTTAATATTGGAGAGGTCTGGGGTGGTGAGATCGGGGCAGAAGATCCCATGTGACAGCAGCAGAGCCACAGCCAAGACTCAGGGTACTGCGGAAGAGAAAGGCTGTTCTAGAGACTTTGTGGGGCTTGTTTCTACCCAAAAACGTTCCCAAAAGGTGCTTAGGAAAGGACCCCCCATGTAACGAGTGCAGCAGGTAGGGGAAGAGCCATCTCTGGCAAAACAGTGGATGCAATCACACCTCTGCCTTGCTCCTCCCTCCACATATGGCCAACCTTTCTACAGGTATTAATGAATTTAGAACATGCCCCAATCCTGCGGATGGACAAGCCACTTGTTCTCTCCATTTATGAGTGATCAAAGAAGTTCTATGACTTGCTTGAGCCCACAGATACCCCATTGAAAGAGTAGGGACTGGCCCTTGGGTATGGTATTAGAAACACCAGCTGTTTGGTGGTTATTACTATGGGGCTCAGCCACCCAAGTGGCGCTGGGAGGCACAGAGGAATTGTACACCAGCCACAAGGATGGACCAGATCAACATTTGTTTGGCCACATTCAATTTTTTTCTTAGAGTATTGCTGTTATGAAGAGAGAAGTCCAACCCCAACCTGTAAAGTGAACATCAGAGAGCCCAGCAGTCCCCCACATTGCTTTGATGGTTAAGAGAACAAATATCTAGCTCCGTTTCCTCTGCAGCCAGACCTGCTGCAAGTAGGAAAATGGTCACCTAAGAGAAAGGTACTGGCAGAAATCATAAATTTCTTTCTCATTTGAAGTAAGCTTGTGAAATAAACTTCCCAGCAAGAAAGAGAGAGAGATGCTTTAAAACCCAGTTCTTCCTCAAGAAGGGAGCCAAGCCATCTTGTGTGCTTACACAGCAAAACGTCTCAGAGGAACAAACATATATTTTCATCAAATACTTTTTTCTTTTCAATGAACTTTTTCCCCCACAGTACAATTTTTTAAAAGCCCTGAGAGTCCCGTGGCTGGGAGAACCAGTGACAGCAGCCCCAGCTCTGCTGTGATCCTGAGTTGTGACGTAAGTAGTACACACTGCTGTGGTCAGAGGGAGGCTGGCACTCCAAAAAAACTAGGAATATTATATAACAACAACTTACATAATTACCTATTGCATAATGCCAGGGGAAAGGCCCTCCATAACTCAGCTGTGGTTTCTATGGCATTTTGCTGAAACACGGCTGCTTCTAGGGGATTCATTTGCACTTTGTTTCAGGAGCCTGCAGCTCAGTCAGACAGACAGGTGAGACCCCTGTACTCACAGCAGCTTTAGCTAGAGAGGTAAGGGATATAGTAACGGGATCTTATAGCCATAGCAGGGCAACAGCATTGAGTTTTTTGAAGCTGTGCCATTGACTTTGGTATTCAGAGGATCGGAAGACGGTCAAGTAAGAGCACCATCTGCAACTATGTTCATTGTGTAGCCTCTATGGCTTGTAGGAAATGAGGTGGAGTCTAACTGACGATGGCAGTGGCTAAATCAGGCTCACTCCTCTCTTCCCCTTGCTCTTAGACACTATTCTTAGCAGCGCCTCCAGGCAGGGCTCCCGCACACTGATGCATTTACACAGCTGAGAGGTGACCCAACCTGCTTGCTTAAAAAGAAGAGGAAAGGTTAGGAGGAGAAGGTTTCAGCATCAGGACAAGGTTTAGGCTGTGAGTTTGCAGAGATGTGCTACGTACTTACCAGTATCTTAGCATGGATTCTTTCAGGGATCATGCCCTGTGCCATAAAGTCAGAGGTAGCTTTACCTTTGCTTCAGTGCTCACAGGATCCAGCCTTTGGTGACTATCAGACATAACACAGGCATGACCCACAGCTCCTGTGCAGTCACTGAGGCATCTCACAGTGGACGTGTCACTGCACAGCACCTGGACAAAACACTTATCTCGGCTAAGCAGGACACTTATTGCAGATTGTTTGGATTCAGTGGGAGAACATGTGGGAAAGCAGCAGGGCAATCCAGGACAAGAGTATTTAGGCTACAATATAAAAACTGAGGCTGTCTCTGAGGCACATGAGCTCTCTCTGGGGATGTAAACCTTCTCTGGAGGACTTGGTAAGCAGAGCACAAAAGGACTGAGGTTTTTGTGTGGGAAACTGAGTGCAGTTAAAGGAAGGAGGATTATGATTAGAGAACAGGCAGATTTTAAAGTCTTACCCACCCCAGAGCAAAAGGAGGAAATTACTGTTTAGAGTTAAGAACATGGATGATAGCAGTGAGACCCCGGAGATCTTTAGGAGTCAGTGGGAAATGTGGCATGCAGAAGTCCCTTCAGGTGGATTAGACTTCATAACAGCATAATGGCACTCAGGGATTTGTGTACTACTTACTGAAGTACTAAAGCAAGAGAGAAATTCCTCCCTCATCACGAATAATATATTGTAACTAGAGCCTGCTGAAGGACAATTGAGAAAGGCAAGGGCCACAGAAACTCATACGGGCAAAAAGAGTCAAGCAATGAGCCTGCACATCCAAACATGCACTGCCTGCCACCGCAGAGCTCTGCAGCTCAGAGCTACCCCCAGGAAGCTGTAACAGAGACTCTTGCAGCATGGCTGAGGTTGGGATTTCATGAACAGGTTGACTGAAATCCAGGCAACTGGAAGGGGTAGCTGTTCCCAGACCATGCTTTATGCCAGTGAGTGTCTTCATCCCCCTCTTCCCAGTGCCTTGGGAATATGGGTGGTGCCTTGCAAGCTGCCTTGCCATATAAGAGTGTGGGGTGCACTTTGGGTGTGGCTGAGTGCTGCTGGAGAGGTGTTCACATGCCTGCAAAGGCAGCAGCAATTGCAGTGTGGCCAAGACCAAAGCAAGAGCAGCATCAGCAGTGACAAAGTTGAGCCACTGTGCAAACAAGCACACTTTTTGCAGTCCACCTTTCCTTGGGACACACCAACACTCATGCCCAAAGTTTGCAGGGAGCCAGAAGTGTCTGACTGCTGGTTAAACTCACAGAATCACAGAATATGCCAAGTTGGAAGGGACCCACAAGGATCACCGAGTCCAACTCCTGGTCCCGCACAGGACCATCCCCAAGAGTCACACCATGTGCCTGAGAGTATCATCCAAATACTTCTTGAACTCTGCGAGGCTTGGTGCTGTGACCACTTCCCTGAGGAGCCTGTTCCACTGCCCAACCACCCTCTGGGTGAAGAACCTTTTTCTAATATCCAACCTAAAACTCCCCTGACACAGCTTCAGGCCATTCCCTCAAGTCCTGTCACTGGTCACCACAGAGAAGAGATCAGTGTCTGCCCCTTCTTTTCCCTTCATGAGGAAGTTGTAGTCTGAGATGAGGTCAACTCAGCATTGAATAATTCTTCCTATCTGAGCTGCTCCTCGAGGAAGAGGAGTAAACCTGGCCTCAACACACAATGCACAGCTCAGACTCCCAAAAAAGAGTGGGAGAGCCCATCCCTACATGGTATAACTGGGTGATACAGCTGGAAATTGCCTTCTCAGGCCCAGTGGGCAGACAGTGGCCCTCAAGGTACCAGCACTTAATATGAGGCTGTGCACGTTTTAAGTTGGATTTGGAGGCAATGCCAGCAGAGCCTGCTCCATTCCACAATGCCTGTGCAGCTCTTTATGAGGGCTTGAAATGAAGTGGATCAAGGAACTGGTCTGAGTTTAAAGTAACTGTGTTTATCTTTTGGAGAGTTTATTTTGAAGCCAGATAAGTTCCACAGTCTGGTTTCTCACACAGCTGGACCAACATATGCTGGCAGGGGGAGTAGGAGGATGCAGAGCTACTTATGCAGGCATCGCTTGTAAAAGAAACACCCATGGAGCCATCCTCCAGAACCCCAGGCAGCACTGTCTAACTGCTGGAACAGCGCATACAGATTAGAGTTTCCCTTTGCCTGAGTTTCATGGGGTGAAAAGTGAGAAAACAGGCACACTTTTTATTCTCTTTGCCTGCAAAACAGCCTCTCATCCACAAAGCATGAAGCTTCTGCAAGATAAGAGCCCGTGGGGAAGCCAGGATCTACCCCTCATTTGTATTGATGTTTACACTTGCCCTTTAATGAGCTCCAGTAGGCTCTTGCTTCCAGCTGCAGTTGGCCCTTTTCAAAGTTCAAGGTCTCATTTTGCATTATCGTTCCAACGCCAAGTGCTCCCTTAGGGAGGAAAGGCACAGTCAGGACTTCTTCTCTTCTGAGAAGCAGCACCAGTTTAAGCAGCCCCTAATCCAGTGGTGCCTTCTGTGCTCTGCTAGTCTTCTGGGAACTTCTGCAAGTAAACTGATGCCTTGGCAAAAAATAAGTGTTTTCTTCAAGCAGATCAGCACTGAGCAGCAGTGAGCACCCTAAACACAGTGCTGGTGGCTTGGCTGCCTGAGCAGAGGATGTACACTGAATTTGGGGTGGCGTCTCTGTTCTGTATCTCCTCCCTGTTATTTTCAATGCTGTGCTTGCAATCAGATCTTTTGTCTTCTGCCCTTTAGGGTCCTGCTAGCAAGACAACCACAGTGGTGGGACTTGCTGCTGAATGCAAGATACTGGTATGAAAAAAACACTGGAAGATTTCACCTCTGCTGCGACTTCTGGTCCCATGGTACAACTGTAACATAGCATTCCTCCCACATGCTCAGCCTGGCTAGCCCCCTCAGGTCTTTGGGGTCTAGGTTGCATATACAGATGCCTCAGGCTGGTCACCTTTGGAAAGCTCACCTTACACACACAGGATCCATGGACAGATAGAAGCTCATCTAGCTCCTTCTTCCAACAGCACTAGTGGCAGATGCCCAGGGAAAGTGTAAGCAGGAACAATTCTACTCCTGTGCAGCAACTTGAGGCTAAAAGACTTCCCAAGGTTATATTTGCATGCTTGCATTTAACAGCTATAGGCAGAATTCTTCACGAGTTTATAATTTTTTTTAATCCTCTTATACATGCTCCTCAAAATATATTTCAGACATGGCTGCAGCCTTACTAGGTCAAACTGTTTAAAACAACCTGCTGACTTGGTGACTCTGCAACAGATTAGCCAATGCACAAAGACGAAAATCTGATAATCACTTTCTAACCATTCACAAACAGCTTTAAGGCATGATCATTACAAAAAAAAAAAAAAAAAAAGCCAATAAAAATGAAGCTCCATTACCATCGAAGATCTCTAGATCTCTGTACATGCAGGGCTCCCACCTCTGGTGACTTTTTAATTGCAAGTTCCTCAAACCAACATGGTTTTATTTTTCGATCTTCGTCTTCCTGCTAAGGGGTCCAGTGCTGGTGGCTCAGTTGGTCAGATCCAGCTGCTCTGTGACAGCATCTGTTCTGGAAGTTGCTTATCTTAGCCTGTGTCCTTTTATTTCGTTCCCCATCATCTTCAGCAGAGATCTCATTCCACGTGGTGACTCTTTGCTCTAAATGAACCCATGCTCCTTCTCTGGGTTTCAGTGCCAGTTTTTTGACTTATCTATGGGTTTACAGCAAAGGACAAATTACACAGGATTTATTATCCTTTTGAGCAAAAGGCCAGAATTTATCTGCTGCTCTTGCAGACCTGCAACTGATGTAGCTGAGAGAGGTACATTGGCCCCCACAAGACAGCCCCAGTCTCACCTGTTTATTGGGACAGAGAGGGTCCAAATCATAAAAGAAAAACAGACAAGGACAACAGTGGGACCACATATAAAAAAGTCAGGAGAAGAAAGGAGACTGCAGATAGACTAGACAAGGCAGGTAGAGGTTTTGTGTGAAAAAATGTATATTACAAACATCTCACCCACTGAACATAGCCTGGGCCAAGAGGGAGTCTTTGGGGTCAGGGTTCAGATGGAAATTCAGGTGGGAACATGGGCAAGCTTTGATTTGTTTGGGTTATTAAATAAAATAAAAAGACCAACTTGAGTAAAGTGAGAGGAGAGCAGGAAAGTGAAGTCCTGGCCAGTATGACCTGCGAGGAGTGAACATGGCAAGTAATTTATTCAGTATCTACCCCCTTGTCATGGGTCCTGCTTTTAGGTGTTTCACTTTACAGACATAGATGTGCCTCTCATCTGCTGGGTGATGAGCCTGATGCCAGGACACTCCAGATGCCAGCTCTGCCAATCAGCCCACCCTCTTGGCCTAATTTACATGGATATTTAACACAGAAGTTATTACGAACCATCTCATCACAATGAAGCCATCATAGGTTCAAGGCTGCTGGCAGCAGCTGCAGATACCAGACTCTACACAAGACAGAGGAGAATGCCCACAAGAGGGAGAGTTGGTGCCAGTCTCGACAGTGATTTTGTGCAAATGGCACTTCCCTGCCTGGCAATTGAAAATCCATTCCTCTTGCTTCACTTCTCCCAGCAGAAATGTTTCCCACCCCTGGACATTCCCCTTTCCACGCTTTTCCCCCTCTTCTTCTTTCTCCAGATGACTGGTATTTCATCTTCTTTGTGTGCAGTAAGCCAAAAGGCCACACTGTACAGGCACTAGATACAGTACTATCGGAAAAGCACTGTGATTAAGATGGTTTCTCTCCTCTGCTTCCCTTTCCTTCCATGCACATTGTGCTGTGCTGGAAGGGCAACCCTGCACCAGCCTCAGCACAGGCATCCCCTCCTCTTGCCCAGCCCATAACTCGGAGGCCCACGTCTGCTCCTCTGGGGAGCCCTCCGTGGGCACACATGCAAAATACCAGCCATTCCTGCTGGGCTCTGCTCAGCCTCAACACCTCAGGTCTAAACTAGACTCCATCGAGACATGGGATTTTCAATCCTTTTTCCAAATATAGTGGGCAGCTACCAGCAACAAGAGCTGAGAAGTCTCTGAACTTCTGCAGGACAAAGCTTATTGTGAGGAAGTGCTGGAAGACATTGGTGATGTGGAAATAGCTGCTCTGCAGCCTCTACAGTTGGAGGTGCTCCTTGGTGCTGGTGCAGCATGAGCACCAGAGGGACTTTTCTTGTGGGATCACCCCACCAGCTCCACAAACAGCACCCCTAAGTCGCCAGGTCCAAAAACTTTCAAGATACATTTTGATGACTTTGGCTAGTGATTCAGCAGAAACTCTAACAAAACTCGTAGCACTCCTGGGGCAGTTTTCTAACCTGAAAGCCTAGAGAAATGCCTTCAGAGGAGATTCACATGAACCACATCACCAGGATCACCACAGAACCACCAGGTGTGGCTCCCAGCACCTTGGCCACCCTCTGGCCACCATTAACCTCCAACTGCCAGAACAAGCCTTGCTTGTGCCCAACTGGCTGCAGTGTGGTAGCAGCAGCAGCCAGCAGTGTTTTTGCAAGTATGTAGGAGAAAATCAGCTCTCCAGAGGAAGGGAACAAAGCAGGGAAGCTGCTGGTTCCCTCCAAGAAGAGGGATTTCCAGCCCGAGGCAAAAAGACACGGATGTTTCCTCTGAAGCACATTGTTCCTGTTGGTATTAGTATGTCGGGCATTGCACACAAACGGCCCTGGAAAGCAGCATCCACGCAAAACCATAAGGGCTCCTAAGCCTGCTCAGTGGCCAAAGAGCTCATCAAAGCAGGGAGAGTGGTTCATAGCCTAGCTTGGGCTATTGGGCAAGGAGAGGCCTATCAAGTCCAAAGCAAGAAGATTTATCAGCACACCTGCATGACCTGCCTTGTAGCACATCCACAATGCTGTGCAAGACACTGCACATTGAGATGGAGGAGGGAAATGCAAAAAGAAAACAGAGGGAGGAGAGACATGCCACCAAGATGATCAAAGGGATGGAGTACCTCTCCTATAAGGAAAGGCTGAGAACAGGGTTTGTTCAGCCTGGAAAAGAGAAGGCTTAGGAATTACATAATTGCAGCCTTCTGGTACCTGAAGGGAGCCTATGAGAAGGATGGAGAGGACTTTTTACAAGAGCATGTAGTGACAGGACAAGGGGGAATAAGTTCAAACTGAAAGAGTAGGTTTACATTGGATAATAGGAAAAAATTCCTTACTGTGAGGGTAGTGAGGCACTGGAACAGGTTGCCCAGAGAAGTTGTGGATGCCCCATCCCTGAAAGTGGTCAAGGCCAGCTTGGACGGGACTTGGATCAACTTGGTCTGAGGGGAGGTGTCCCTGCCCTCAGTGGTAGGGAGGTTGGAACTGGATGATCATTAAGGTCCCTTCTAACCCAAACCAGCCCATGATTCTATGATTCTGTGCTAGCTTTACTGTAAGCCTTAATCACTCTGTTCCAAATTATAACTATGGGACTGGGCTCACGAGCTCATGCACCCAGTTGGCCTTTTAGAGCAGCTTCTCAGCATCATCCAGCTGATGCAGAAATGCACAATGTGAAGAGCCAGCACCTAATCCCAGCTCCTGCAGTCAATCAGAGCATCTCGTTCAGCATTACCTGCTCGGATAGGGTCACCTAAGCAGACACAGTAAGACAGCTGTGTAAACAGAGGCTTAGCAAATACAACTGATTACTGTAGGCAGCATGTTTTTACTTGGCTTTGGGCATGCTGACAGGAAATAACATAACCAAAAGGCATCAGAAGTGAGAAGGTGGAGATACGGGCCACCCCTTGGCAGGGGTGAGGCAGTGAGGTTATTTACAAAACAGCCAGTGGATATATGTATTATTTGTACAGGATAAGAAAATGAAAAGCAAAGTTACCTTGTGTTGAGTGGGATCATTTAATAGTACACAATTACTTCATACAAATTTGGATAGAATTAATTAAAAGTAATGTCGTGCTCTGAGGCAGAGTTCCCCTGCCACTGAATTCAGGTCCAAAGGGAAGCTCTTACTTGTAGACACTCACAAAATCAAATCTCTAAACTTCAGACCATTTTCCCTAGCAGCTTAGCTGCTTTGTCCTTTGAAGTTTTATTTTAGGTTTAAATTTAAATCTTTATCCTTCTTTCTTACCTTTAACTTCTCTCTAGTTTGAAATCCAGAGGCAACTTCCATCTGCAAAGCCAAGCACACTGGTGCACTGGGCAGGATCCCACAATCCCGCTGGGCAGAGCAAGGAAGACACCAGTTGTGTAGCTTCAGGCAGCCAGGAGGCAGCCGTGCCACTGGCCAGTGTCTTGCTCCCTGCCCCAATGCAGGACCTGAAAGTTGGAGTTCAGAAGTATAGTACAGGTTACAAGGAGACCTGCCTTGGGACTGGGGCTGGGAAACGAAACGTTTTCATCTGAAAGCAAAATCAAACCATGTAGACCCCTGATGCAACAGATGGCCAGGATACCAGGAAGCTTTTGGCTTGCCAGGAACCTAAAAGAAATATTTTTAGCCTGAGTGAGGTTGACATAAACATTTTTGTTTTTTCTTCTCCCCATGAACTTGCAGGTGAACCATAAGCCATCTTGGGAGTAAATTTACAACAGCAGCAACTGGTTCTCAAGTGCCTCAGTGAAGTATGAAACTTGCTCCTTCCTTTCTGTCTTTGCCCACGTGTGCATGCATGAGACCTCTGTCTCTGTGAGAGCATAACTTTTAGTACTCTGGCAGTGGAAATAACATTAAATCACATTTAGCCCAGTTGTCCATCATTTTTGATCCCTGCACAGCACTCACAGGCCGTGACATGGACCACAGTGCTGTGTTAGAGATGCCTCCAGCACTGCACAGCACACCAACTGCATGGCACCCACAGTGGGGGGACCCAGAGAGCATCCTTGGGCCAGGGCACTGATACTTCTGCAGGGATGAGAGCTCAGCTGGGGAGACAACATCGAGGAGCATGGTCAGGAGTGGAGAGGATGGGCTGAAGACTTTTCCCTCACCTTCACAGACACAGCTGCAATATCCCCAGCATGTCCTGGCACAGAAACTAACAGAGCAGATCTTCACAGGGATGAGATAGGGGGGAAAAAAACAGAGAAACATTTTGTGAAGGCTAAACACCCACACCAGCTTTGCAGAAGCGTTTTGCTTTTCCACCTGCATATTTCCATCCACTTAAGCAATCTAATACTGACTTCTCATTCATACTTTCGGGTTTTTTTTAAAAAAAAGTATTTGGAACAAAACACTCTAATTACAGAATAAATATTTTGCTTGAAATGAGCAGACAGATATTCAAAATCGTTTTCTGACATGACAGATGATTTGAAAGGAGCTGCACTGCGGGCATTGTACGCCATTCAAGCCCAATTTAAAAATACATGGCGTTACAGCAAAAATAGACATGACCCAAAGCACAAACATCACCACACGGGCAAATGTCTCCTGTAAAATGCCATCGGTGATTTGCATGGCAGCTGAACCCGGTGGCAGTGGAATAATGTCGTCCACTTTTGTGGGTGTTGCTGTGGTAAACCCACGTGAACACCATTGCAGCAACACGTGCACATTGCCATGGCAGGGATTGTCCAACTGCTCCAGTTTTGGGAGCCCAACCTGGGTCCCAGCCTTTCTGGAAAACCTAAGGGAAATTCCTGTCCTCTTATGCATGTGATCTGACTTCAAACTCTTGGCATGCTGGAAGAGACCTGAAGGACTCTTGCTACCTTTGCCACATCTAAATTATTTTGTGGCATTCCAATGACAGGTGGGAGCCAGGTAGTATGTGAAAAATAACCTTTTCACCCTTAAATGCTGAGGAGCTCATGTCCAAGCGTTCATATCCCAGAGATGCTGAGGAACAGAGGGACAGAGGAACAGCTGCACCCCCTTAGCAGCTCCAGCTCCAAGCCCACATGGCATGCTCGGAAATCAACCCATTCCAAAAGCTTTGGCTCAAACTCTGGTGCTCCTGAAACAGCCCTGAGCTTGCAGGAGAATTGGACAGAGACATGACTCCAGCATTGGTGAGTGCGGTTGAGAAACAAGAGCTCTAGGGCCACCACACCACCCACACAGGGGAAACACCACCTCCAAATGGCCAAAGCCTGTACTGGTTCCCTATGGGAGTGAAGGGATATGACCAGGTGTACGTGTTCCACGTGGGAAATGCAGCCAGAGGCATGACCTGGGGCAGCCAGTTGAGAGGTATGAGAGACTTCACTACCCACATGCCACATGTGGGAAACCAACAAGGCATTTACGGGGTTAGACAGAGAAGGAAAATCCTCAAGGAAGTAGCTCTGGGATGGGAAAACAATACGTGAGTATATCACACAATATCACTGAGTCGCTGTGCCCATATCTTGGGAAATATGTTAACTAAGCAAGGCAGTGTCTCCACGAGGTCATCCCGATGTCTAATGACCCACATGTTCTGATAACAGAAATATGTAAAACTGCAGCGATGGCAATGAAAACATGGACATCAGTGGTTCCTGGCAGAACTGTTCTGTAGAGCACAAGTACTAATGAAGCCAACTTCAGTGATGAGGTTCTAGTCCCATTTTTCAAATGGAAGGGCTGAGCAGGAGGCACCAAGTGGTCATATGGGCAGGAAGAGGCAATGCCCCTACCCAGAGGACTGTGCCCCATCCTCCTGACAATCCTTTGGTCTTCCAGATTTTCCACCCAGGGTCTTGTTTGTTTGCATGAAGCAGCTGTAAAGTCAGACCACCAGCAGACCAGATCTGAGACTGGGTCCTGGGTTTGCTGCTCTTCACTGGTTAGTGACACCTGCAAGGCCAAAGAGGAGAAGCCAGTCCGGTTTCCAGTGTGACCACAGACCTTCAGAGATGCAGCACAGCTCTGGCTCTGGCTTTCCTACACTCGGAGAGGCAGGAGATCCCTGGGATATAACAGACCAGGTGCCATACCATGATTCTGGGAGGCGAGGGCTGATAACTCCAAGATCTGGACCTCTCCAGGCTCTTTGCAGAAACACTAGTGAAAGGAAAGAGGTGTTAAAAAAATAAATTGTAAAATTAAGTGGAATAATAACAATCCTGGGTAGAGGAGTCTCAGAAATATCATGGCCTTGACTACCCTGGTGGGTAAGACACAGCTCTGGGTGGGTGTTCATGGTGCTGCTGAATCCTGCAGCCATGTCCAGGGCAAATCCCACACAGAGCAAGTAAAGAGGGGATGGTGTGTCCTGAGAGGCAGGCTAAACTCGGATTTATTGGTCCTAGTTCTCCTTTTAATTTTGTCCACATGATCAGACTATTAGAATACCATTCAAAATCTGCCTTTCTGCTTTTTCTGCCTTGGATCATCCTGTCTATTCAAGCCCTGTTTTTCCCATGGGTCATTCCTTTGGGCATATTCATGGCACATGGTTTCTCTGACTTAGACGATGAGATGGCAGCTTTTAAAAGCATTCCTATTTTCCCCAATGCCTGGAGTGAAATTGAGGCCAGAAACATTTCTGGGCATGTTAGGATTTTGTCCCATGGAGATTGCCTGGCTGCCAGAGGGCAGTGAAGGGTTTGGAAAAGATAACTCCTGTACTGCAGCACTCCCTGAGCAGCCACCTACCACCAAGCCAGGCAGTCAGGGCAGCATAGCACAGCTCAAAGCTTGGGATCTGATTGTTTGCAAAGCAGAAAAGAGAAGATTCACCCATTGCCTCTTCTCTTCTCCTGGCAACTTTCACTGTATTCTGGGCACAGATGCTCAGACTAGATGCTGGTAACTAAACTAGAAACCTGTGGCCCCAGGAGACCTATGTAGTTCCAGTGGCAGGGAGGGAATGAAGTGATGAGCGAAATCTCCAGGGTTCACATCAGGGATGCACTGTACTGGGCTGTTCTTCAGGACATGCTTTCTGCACACATAGGTTTGCTGAGATCTCACCCTTGGCAGTGCCCATAAGGATGCTGCTCTGTGCCTCTAGGGCCTCTCAGCTGTGAGGGTCCCCAGCAAGGGGACAGGAAGTCATACAAAGGCACAAGAGAGTCGAGTATTTCACATTTTCCCAAGAAGACCAGAGTACAAATCCACCGTGCATCTGCCTATCTCCAAGTAGAGCCAGGCACTGCTGCCTCACAGGGATAAACTGGCTCCTGGGTCTGCACCACAGGCACACAGCACATGCCTTTGGTGCCATCAGTCACTGGCAGGGAGAGGGATGCTCAATCAAGGTGTTTCTTGCAGGACCCTTCATTCAAGGTGTTTCATTTCTAGTGGAGGGCTTAGAGAAAAACAGTTCCCAGGAACTTGTGAACAGGCTGAGGGCATGCCAAAGACGGGCAGGGCTCCAGAACAATTATTTTTCCACAAGTTCATTTACCACCCACTTGCTAGGGAAGGGGGTTGGTTGCCTTTTCCCAGTACGAGAAAGTGAAGGAAGCTTGCAACTTACCCCTTCCCAGAGTTCAAACCCTCCAAAGGCTTTTTCTTCTGCAAAATGAGAAACATTTAAACACACACACAAAGAAAAATGGTGAATAAAGCTCCTTGCATGCTCAGCGGTGGGCATTCACTGCCATTGAAAGGCAGTCTCCCCGGTTCCCTGCTGCAGTGCTGGGTCACACCTGGTCTGTAAATCACAGTGGATTTTCTGCAGGTGCCGGGATGTCCCACCTGAGACACCTCCCAGGAGGCTGGCGTGGCTCTGAGCACACTGAGCCATTGCTGGGAGCCGTTGGACAGTCACCACTCCCACATACAAGCAGCTCCATCCAAGTGCAAATGTGCAAATGTGTACAGCCCCTGGAGTGAAATTTGGCTTCAGCCTCATTTTTTGTTTTGAGGGCACCATTCCTTGGCAAAATGCAACATGCTTTTGAGCTTGAAGGCTCCAGGCTCAACTGGAGGAAAGCCAGGGTCTGGCATCACATCCCCAGGGTTATTTATGACCCTCCTTGGTACTAGGGATGGCTTACAGCCACCTCTGCATGCTGCTCTTCAGGGGAACAACCAGAGCAAGCTCCCTTAGCTCTACAAATGGGGGTTTTGCCCAGTTTTGGCATGAGAACACTGGCTGATGGTGGGAAGGTGTTTCACCATCCCCCACAGCTCATGGATAATGGCAGGGACTGGTGACTTACCAGCATTCATGCTGCTCAGCAAAAAGACCCCAGTACTTAGTTGTGCTGGTGTTGACAGGTCCTAAATCCATATTGCAAAGAAGTATTTGATGTCACTAACAAGCCTGTGGGAATGGCATGTTTCACTCAACCCTGCAGTAAGCCCAGGTATTTGCTCCTTTCAAGTCAAAGCTCTTTGAGAGCCCAGGGCTGAATAGGTATTTTGCACAGCCGCTCAGTGACCCGAATTGCCAAGTTGACCTCTGCCTGGCCTCCCCTCTAGAGCTAATGACACTCTCAAACATGGCAGGGCCTGGATTTTAACCAGGGATGAGTCGGCTTCACCACTAGCTGTCATCTCTGATGCTTCAAGGCTGTCTCACCCAAACTGACCCTGTGAAGTGTGTCAGACTCATCTCTCCAGACCTCTGGCTGCACCGGCTCTCGGCTTGGTGCCTGTCACACAACAGTGTTAGCAGGGAGCAAGGGCAGGTCATTTCCATTCCTGCATCACAAATCCCATCGCTGGTCCACACAGGAGAAAAAGGAATGTTATCCCTGGGCTGCAGCCTTGCAGCCATCTCAGCCCTCACCCTTCAAGGCCACTGAGCAAGCTCAGCAGACACCAGCTTTTCCCCAACCTTGAATTTTTCATTTTATCCCCAAACTTTCAATCAGGCCCCCCCCAGCATAGGTGTGAAGCTTCCTACCTGTGCAAAGCTTTGCATGGATGACACTGACTCTCCCACTTCCTTTCTCACCCTCGAGCCCCACAGCTGAGTGGGATGGTGGAGCAGGCAGCTCACCCACATTCACACTGGGGTGAGCTGAAATTCCTCCTCACCCCCTTGCACTCTGCACACAGGCATCTGCAGCTGCCCTTCGCTGGGTGAGACCTGTCTCCCTGCTCAGTGAGAGCGCAGGGACAGCCAGCAGCATCTTGCCCATGTGAGCTGCACTTGGCCAAGAGCAGGAGCTATTTCTGGAGAGCTGCTTCTCTCAGAGCAGAAGCAGCAGAACTCAGGAGCACTGACCGAAAAAGAAAAGCCCTGGTGTTTCAAATGGGAAGCGAGGTTTCCCAGCCTCCCACTGGGGAAGACAGGCAACATCCTTGCAAAAATAAGGGAGGACTGCAGTGCTCTGTGGCAGGAGGACTCCAGAGGAGCTCAAAGGCTACTTCAATAAGACCGTAAACACGCCAGATCGGCTGTTGTTGCAGAGCTCCGTGAAATCGGTGATGTCTGAGCAGAGTTCAGCTGGAGAGCGCTGGTGCTATAAAAAACAAAATGACTTTGGGCTTTGACGCTTCCTTCTGACACACAAAAAGGTGATTTGTGATTCAAAAGACAAGGAATTTATCATCAAAAGGAGCTGGGACAGAGCTCAGTGTTTACACATGGCAGAACAAGACAGGCACCAAGAGCAGATATATTTATACTCATCCATTAATAAAAGAAGCCAAGTCAACCATACCTTTGTGCTAAAGTTAGAGCATAGCACTCTGCATGTCCTTAAAAAGGCAAGAAAGTTTCCACAAACTGGGACAGCTGCTCCTGGTGCTGGCTCTGTGCATCTCCTCCTCAGTGCGCAGCGGGGCTCCCAGCATGAGCACACTCGCTACCGCAGGAAAGGGGCCAAACATGGCAAGGCTTCTCCAAGTGGGAAGGCTGACTCTAGATTCTGGTCATGGGCTGGTGGCCACTGCACCTTAGGAGCTAAATGGTCCCTTCTCTACCTTCAGAGACCTGCAGGAGACAACTGCCTCTTCCCAGACACAAAAATCCTCTGGTTTTGACTCCAGTACTCTCTTTGCTTCCCTGGTTATAGCGCTTGTGCAAGCCAGAGGCCTTCACCACTGCTGCAGGCAACATGGGGGAATGCTGGTCTTGGCATACTTGGGCTGGCTCTATGGGTTTAAGACTTGGCTTGTGGGGCTGCCTCCATCAACCAGCAAAGCAAAGAGGAGCAGCACCCAAGAGTCTGGGCTGTCATTGAAGGGCTAGTGTGAGCCCAAGGTGAACAGAGAGCACCCAGGACAGTGGATGGTTCATCTCCAATGAGGTAAGCAATAGGGCTGGATAATGCGAGTCGCTGGAAACTCTTGGATTTGACACTAAGAAATACTTTAGAAACCACTAATTGCAGCAAATTCCTCAGCCCACAGGTACAGCTGGAGCTGCCTGGCTTCACCTGCAGTGTGCAGGGGAACATTACACCAATTAGTAGGAAAGACTTGGAAAAGTCAGATCTCTGTTCCTTGCAAGGTGCTTCTAGAAAACAATCAATTATCCTTCTGCCTGACAAATAACAGATGAGCTCTTGCAGTTGTTTCCCTGTTTCCCCTCTCTGCCCCCACCCAGTTCCAGCCCTTGAACAACACTGGAAGCTCTTCACTGAACCTCTCCCAGTTCCTCTGGAGCAGCAGGAGCCAGCGCTGGATGTGCTATGCCAGAAATGATTGTGCTTCAGGCAAACTGAGAGCAACCATAAAAAATACATCTTGTCTAAATCAAAGTTAAGCCCACTGCAGTTTTTCCTCTCTACACTCCAGTAAAACAGCCACAAGCAAAAACCAACCCCAGCTGCACAGGAAGGAAACAGGGCTGCAGGCACACACCAGAGGCCACAGGTCACCTCTCACCTCCCAGGGCACGTTGAAGTTGTTGTCACTGCAGAATGCATTTTCCCTTTGAGCTCATGCTGAAGATGCTTCAGTTACATGAACCTGACTGACCTTTGAGCAAGACAGAGGACTAGATGGCCTCCACAGATCTCTTCCAACCCAAATTATTCTACAGCTTTGCAATTTTCTGTATAAAGACAGAAAGAGGGCATGCAAATAACTGCCTCCTACAGCAGCTACTAAGCTAAGCTATCCTATAAAAGGGTGCTCAGGCTGCCATCCCTGAGCCAGTATAGTCAATAGAAGTCCAGCAGCAAAATCCTGACAAGAAGTCAGCTTTGCCACTGGTGCAGGGATCAGGGCTTCTTCCGGAGCTTTCGGGTCAAATCTCCTGATGCAGCTTGTCAGTGCCAGCCTAAGATGCAGCCTTAGCAGTCACACTAACCTCACCCTTGAGCTCTTCTGCAAATTCAGTTTGAATTCATAAATCATTTCACCATGATCCAAAAGCTTTCCAGCAAATGTTACCATTTATTGACTATATCCCACCCTGCAGCTGCCAAGGCATGGCCGTGTGGCACAGGGATTCTCACTCAGTAACCATGCTGGTGGAACTTGGGCTGGCACCAAACCCCAGAGCCCAGAGTCCACATCCAGGTTGTCACCAAACCTTCCTCCCAGCTCCTCCCTGATGTGACAGTGGTACTGTCACTCTCAGCTGATGCTACCTACACACACTGAAATGAGCACCATGGCTTGTGATCAGCTGTGATTTGTGTGATTTGTCTATTATCTATTATAATTATTTACAGGTTATATAAAGGGAATGTATTAAATCAGCTGTGTTCACTTCCTCAACCAACTTGCAGTGCATTCAAAGAATCTCTGCTTCCTCTGATGAGCTTTACTTTTGATAAATCATATTGAGAAATGCTGAATATTACAACACTTTTACTGACTTACTAGTGAATTCCAGGATCAGCCATTTTACAGCTTTACCTTGAAATGAAGGTAGGCTGGAAGACCTAAAGCTTCTTTGCTTTGCCTCTGAAGCAGCTCTGCAATGCCTTTCTCCCAGCACAGCCAAGCTTCCTTTCAAGACCACTCCCAATTCCACTGATGAAGAATCCCTTAACCAGCTCTTCTTCAACAATTTTCAGCCCTGATTTCCAGGCATCTAATTTTAGCAGTCACTGTTGAACATCCTCTTGAGTTATTGTTAGAATGAAATGAGGATCATCTGACAGGAACATATCCTTGGTAAGTACTGGGAAGGAATGCTTACGGAGTTCGCATGCCTTCCTGCATCCTAATTGACAATCCTACCACCTGGAGACACACCTTATCCCACCCTTTTTGTTCCTGGTACCTTGTATTTCCAAAAGCAATAAAATCCTGCACCAGCCTCAACTGTACTAGGCACATTTAGCTGTACCATTTTGCTCAGTTATTGTTTCCATAATTACTTCCAATTAGCCATAGGGATTTATTTGTTGTTTTTATGATCATTTCAGCTGAGAGACACCTGATTATATGGATCTATATTTGCATGACATCTTTCACTGCAGGATCTCTAAACACTTTGTAGGATATGAATGGATTTCTGCTTGTCTGCAGTGATCCGCCTTCTATAAGCAGGAAAACAGGAGCAGTCATCAAAAGACATGTCCAAACTCCCAGAGGAAATTTACACCAAACACAGTAACAGCAGCTTCCAGTTGTGTATGTTAACTATTAAACCTGTGCTAACACAGATGGAGTGAGGTTGACTACGCAGGCATTAAAGGAAATGCCGATACTGTAATTTGAAACAGTTGTCTCTCCTTCCACACTAACAGGTTCAAACAGCGATTGAGCTTGAGGAGGGGAAAAAAAAAAAAAAGGCTCCTTATCAAATACCAAACAAATGGCCCTTTTCTGCTAATAAGCAGCAATGGGAAAGAATGTGGATTTTCAGAGAGCTCAGTGTACAAACAGATGGGGCTGGGATTTTGCCAGCACGACTTGCCAAGGTTTTGCCCTTTATCACTGTTAAGAAGATTCAATCTCCCAGCTCATTCTTCACACCAGCTTCCCTTCTTTGCGTTTTGCCTGTCAGGGAGATGCACCAGCAAAACTCATCCAGATGCACTGAAAAACAGACAACACATGGAAGCCAGTAGACTGGTGTTTCTCTCTTTTATTTAAAAACAGTGCTTCATTACCATTTGCAAAGGGTTAGGAAGGGTTTCCCCCCTTGCTTAGAGTTTATAAAAGCCAGCAACATGATCAATAATTTATACACATGGATAGTAATACAAAAAAAAAGGAATAAAAGCTAAAGATCTAACTACTCCAACCTTCACAATTCCAGCTACTTGATAATAATAGGAATAACCCAATGAATACTGTATGGTCTGAAAGCTACTATACAATATGATACTTAACGAGGGAGGGCGGGAAGTTAGAGGCTGTCACGAAGCCCTGGGATGCAGATACTGCTTCTCCAGAGTCAGCAGGGAAATGGGACCCTGGGCAAGCGGCTTGGGCGTCCTAGGAAATGATCCAGGGGAAGGGAACGCATCCCACCCGGGACACGTCCTGTTCCCCGGCGGTACCTGGCAATGGGAGGTGCTGGGGAGACTGCAAGAAGGGGCAAGTCTGTCGCTGCCACTGGAGGTGCTGCGGCGTCTCAGCCTTGCACTGAAAATCTGCAAGTCTCAAGTAGATCAGCCTGTGAGGTCAGTAAAATACTCCACCAGCTCCATATCACTCTATAGCCCTGGTTCTCATTTGCTATCAGCCCCAGGTTTTTGCTCCAGCTATTTACAAGCAGGATTTATCATATAAAAAAAATTCAAAAAACAAACGAACAAACAAAAAAAAACCCATTAAAAAAAAAAAAACAAAAACAAAAACCAAACAACTGAAACCAAATCATATCCCCTGGGGTAAAAGAGGATGATTTCGTCACTTGATAATGCAGCCAAACTGAGCTGCCAAAACTACAACACACGCAGCACACACAAAATACTGTGAACAGAAAAAATAGAAAAACATGACCAGAACTGAGACTACTAATGCAGGAGGCCTGATTTCTCTAATTTACTCTGTGGGGAATCAACAAGCCCCTCCACCAGCAGAGAACTGGGAATCTGGTAAGAGATTTCTTGACCCACTTCAGAATAACAACAAAAAAGAATAAAAAAGAAAAAACATTCCCAAGATTAACCAGCATTTTGCTGACTGCCAGCCAAATGAGTATCTGGGTGGACGGCTTTAGACACCAGCGATCTCCTGGTGAAATCAGGTAAGATTTTTGGCTGATGTGTTCTTGCTTTACCACGGGCTGAGAGGCAGCATGGGAAGCTTGTCTCCTGCACAAGCCTGGACCAGTTGCAGCCTGATACCTGGAGAGGACAACCACTGGCAGCACTGGCAGCTGCTGGCAAGAAGTTGCCTTCCAGGGTCAGCAGTGGCAACGGAGATGGGACTTGGACATCCCAAGACCAATTTAGGCTGCCATCGATGCAGGCACTGCAGAGGGACAGGGGCTATCCTGACAACTCCTGGCTAGACCAAAGCATACCAGGGATAAACCCCAGAGCCTACTTGTAAAGGGCCCCATTTCATGCTCTTGCTATCAGACTCCTGCTTGCCTTGTTGACTGGAGTTTTCATTGTGGAAGAGAAGTTTACTGGGGTTGCAGGGCAGAGAGGGCAATCAGTAAGGTGAGGGTGGAGGGAACGGGCTTTTCAGACATTAACATCACAAAAAATAGTGTTTTATGCAACAAAGAATCAAGTCTCACTGGTGTATACTACAAAATGTTTGACATTATCCAAGAGCATGTCAAAAATAAAAACACAAAGAAGTTTACATTGGATGTTTTTCTTGTTCACTATGTTGGTTTTCCCCCCCCCCCTCCTATTTTAAAACAGTGCAAACAGGTAAAACACTTTAAAAATCACCCCTCTGCACCAAGGACAGCATTCCCCCATCCTGCCAGGCTGGAGGGTCACAGGCAGCTGGTCCTCTGCCATGCTGCCTGTGCGCTTTCCCTTTGGAGCTAGACTCAGCAAAAGCGCTCCCCAGAGCTGTTGTTTGAGTTTCCCTTTATTAAATTCCTAAGTGCTCCACAAACTTGTTCTCCACTTGCCTCCATCTTCATGGCCAGGATGGGAAGATACAGATAGGGATGGGCTAGGGAAAAACATGGGTAGAACTGGGAGGCTCTGCTTTGTATTTCCCACTGATGGAGCTCTGGGTGCTGGAATTGAAAGCTCAGCAGCCAGTGTCTCTTTTCAGGCAGGGAAATGGCTTCATTAACCATTCCACAACTAGCACGTGAGCCAGCTATTCAGAAAACCCTCCTCAGCTCTTGCTGTGCACTTCACATCCACAGATGTCTCAAAACAGGTAAGAACAGGGGGTAAACTTCAACTTCACTTTAGGGATGGGGAAGCGAAGTCTAAAGTAGCAACACAACTGCTCCATGGTGGCCCTTGAGGATCACTGACAGAGCCCTGCCCAAAACACAGGTCTCAGACTCCAGAGCTGTCACTCTTTCTTGCTGGGCAAGTCTGCTCCCTCTCAGGCACTGAAACAGCCAAGCCACAGCTATCTTTAAACATGGCTTTGTCTATCTGAACTCATGACACAAGATCCACATAACTGCTTAACCTGGGAAAAGCTGGCTATAGCAGGCTCATACTGAGCTCCCCATTGCCTCCAGGTCCTGTCATGGCTTTTCTTAGAAAAGCTAACCCACCTACAACAGAGCAGCCTCCCAAACATGGGGACAGGGATAACAGTTTGCTAATGTGCTGGGCACCAATACAGCTTATTCCCAGTTGAGAATATGCTATACTAGTAGAAGTCATCTTTGTACCAGCACAACTGTACCCACAATGAAATACAGACCAGCACATTAAATAAATCAACTCTTCAAACCAAAATTTTATCAGTATATCATCATGTGCTGGCCAGACCTATTGCAAGACAGTACAAACAGCTACACTTAATGAAACGTTTTTATTCTGCATCAAGAGGAATCCCAGATGCCACCAGACTAGAAGGTGACAAACAGCAAGCTATTTGCCATGCTGCCTGTGTGGTTTCCCTCAGAAAGCCAAACCCTGCTTTGCAAGGGACCTGTGATTGCAGACCCATCACAGGGGCAAGCACTAGCTGCCATCATTCAAATAAGCCAGGGCCCAGTTTAATTTATTAAACGTAATTCTTTTTGCATAGGGAGATATAGGCTTTGTCCTCACTTCTTCAGAAGATGGATATAGCCACGGCTTGGCTACTCTGAAAGCATCTCTAGCCAGTTTATAACACATCAGAGCGAAACCAGAGCTGTTGTTCGCCAACAGGGAAGAAAGGCTGAAGAGCTCTCCTGTCATGGCACAACACTCATTCAAGAAACCTTGCTGCAAAATTCCAGCTGGCATGCAAGTTTTCGGGAGGTCCGGTGCTCCGGACACCTAGAACCAGTGAGCTACTTCTGGCCCTCAGCCATGCAAGTGTCCCAGTGTCCCCTCTGCAGCTCACTGCTGAGAGCAGGAAGCCAGGCTATCAGCAAGCTCCCTTAGTAGGGATCTGGCAGCACTAACTATGGAGTCATGGAGACACTGGCTGGTTAACGCACCAGAGGAGCCTGGCAGGGAGTGACCAGAGCAGACCAGGCTCAGGTACAAGAGGAATCAGGCTGGATCGTCTTAGAGCAGGTATTACTCGGAGATCAGGGGACCACAGCCCCACAAAGGTTGAGTGCTTCTGCACTAACCCCCTCACATTCCTAAAATATACCCGGGCGGGTTGAAGCTGCCATGCATAGACTCTGCCCAGAGGCAGAAATGGGGCTGGCCTCCCTGCTTCCAGAGAGGCCAAGTGGCAGGCGGGGATTGCAGGCAGCACTGCCGGGGCAGGGGAGGGCACTCAGGGAGAGAGAATCCAGCTTTTCAGGAGCCGCAGTCAGAACCAGCTGAACTGAACGCAGGAGAGGGGCAGCAGCGGGGGAAGGGGGGGGGAGGGAGCAGCGTCCCCAGGGGTGCTCTGCAAGCTGCGCTCCTCTGCCCACAGCCTGCAGACCTGCTGCCTGAGGAACTGCCTGCGGGCACGGGAAGGGATGGCCTCACTCAGGCCCTCCATTTACAGCGGTAGAACAAGTCCAGTAGAGGCTTTTGCTGCATCCCAGCTCCTCAAGTACCCCAGCTGCCCTTCAGTGGAAATGGCTCCCCTTGAATATAACTATTTGTACCACAAGTCCTCCCTCTTCTACCCCAACTCAGGCAGTAAAAGCCCCAAAACACTCCGAGTCCCTCTCATTTCCTAGATTTTGTGAAAGCCCCAACACCCTGTTCCCCCCTCCCCATTTTCAAGCTAAAATATTTATATACAAACAACAAAAAAATTGTCATAACAGCAACAAACCAAACTTTGGCTTGGGGGAAAAAAAAGTAAAAAACCAACAATAAAACCAGGAAAAAAAAAGTGGCCAACAGGCTGGCAGTTTGGTGTCCTCTTTATCTGTCTATTCCTCCATAGAACCAATTGCTTCAGCATCTCTAGCTTAACTAATGGTTTCCCCATTCTTCCCATTAGAGGTGCTGTGCACAGAGAGGCTCCATGTGTCACTGGGGAAGAGCTAAAAACACGTGTGGTTGCATGTGGCTGGGCCAGGACACCTCCCCGGGAGCGGAACCTCCACTTGCTGATGTTGCTTAGTGTTAAATGCAGGAAGTTTCCTATTCTGTATCAGTGGTGGATGGAGAAGCACGTGTACAACAGGACTTGGAAAGGCTTCACCAACAAACCCACACTCCAAGCCGCCCTTCTAGGGGCAGTGGCTCACCCCAGCACCAACTGATGGAGTCGAGGCAGCCTAATAAAATTAGGGTTCTGCACCTCTCTACCAGGTGGTGAGAGCCCTGCCTCTAACCACTGGGGTTACTGGGAGCACTCCAAGAGCCGGCAGCTGAGCAGGAAGGTCTGGAGAGCAGCAACTCCCCATCACACCACAGCTCACACTGTCATCTAAATGTTATCTTTGAAACACAGCGAATTTGATGTATGTGGGAGCAGAAGGGAGAGGGTCTTGGGAGTTGTGGAGCCTTCTGCGAAATAGTCTCTATGCTTGTTCTAATATGTAGTGTCTATATGGACTCAGCAGACCAGGTGCACAACTTTCTACGAGAGGTTGGGCAAAACAAACCCAGGGGCTCCAATGCAGCTATGTAAGGGCCTGACAGAGCTTGTGGTAGGAAGTTCCTATGAATTCAGAGCTTGCACAAACTGCTTCTGCCAGAAACAAAACCACTTCAGGATCACATTTAGATATAAAAGATCCTCTTCCCCCACACAAACCCACATGCTTGTCCCTCACCTCAAGTAGCTTATACATGACTGTTTTTACCTTACTCATGTTGTTTGAAATAGATTACTTGCAGAAGCACCTAAGCAGCTCAGGATGAACAGGAGCAGAGACCTTGCACGCTGGGCCTCAGAGCATCTGCCATGCTCGACTCTTCTGCTAACTTTCTTCCTCTGCAAGGCTGCACATGCTTCACCTCTGCAAGTTTAACCACTTGCTGTCTGCAGCAGAGGTACTCTGCCTGATCCTGCACTGCATCTGCCACTTCTCAAGGAACAGGACAGCAAGGGAGAAAGATCTTGAAAAGAAGGAATGAAAACTAAGATAATTATAGCCACCAGCAATGGACAACAATCAGCTAGTAAAAGTTCTGTGTGTGGGGGAAAGGTCATCCTCATCAAAAACTTCTTCCAAAGTCTTGTCTCCTATACAGCAGATAACAGCAGAAGTCTTAGAGCAGGTTGAGGGACTCTTCTCTTGTGAAGTCTAAAATTCTGACACTGCTGAAGCTGTCCCAAACCTGTGCGTGTCAGATGATGACAGGAACGAGGAAAGTCTCTGCATTTCCCCCATTTCCAAATGTAAATGACTATTTCCCACCAGCATTTAGGTCCCAGCCGCAGCCAAAGAGTGCTTCCTTCTGCAGACCAGAAACACGGCAGGTGGAGACTTCTCCCTCACGTCCTTCCGTCTCACAGGCACCAAGCACCAGACCCAGGGAAGTAACTCTGTCTGCGTGTTCCTGATTAATTGCATGATATCAGTTTCTAACCGCTTTCCTTATCACTAATTGCCTTTTCCGTGATTGGTAGGATAAGCTATGCACCAACATACAGACACGGAAATGCATTATTTTTACCACAGTTTAAAAAAAACCCCAAAAATGAAAACAAAAACCAAAACAAAACAAAAAAAAAAAGCACAATCTTTGGAACAAAAGAATTAAAGGCAGAAATTTAAAGGAAAAAAAATACATATTCAAAGAACATAGTGAGGTATAAAAAAGTATTTTCTCTTTTGTTTTTTTGTTTTTCCTCCTCAACTTGCTATAGAGTTCCTCTACTAGTAAATATTGCAATAGCCAGGCCTCATGACTTGGGGGGGCTGTCCCACTTGCAGGGGGCTCACGTCACTTCAGTAGGGGGCAAATCGGCTGTAGCCACCTCGGTATAAACTCGCCTGTAGAAATGAAATGGGAGAAGAAAAGGTTGTTAGGAGAACTGTGAAGTGATACCTAGGACAGCACCCAAATGCTTTTGGAAGGACCAATGGACCTGTCCTGGCACTGGCCCACCACCATCAGCACCTCTAAGAAGCAAGAGAGAACTCCGTCTGCAAATCCAAAGACGTGGCTCAGGAGAACATGCTCATGGCCAGCCAAGCTGGAGGTGAAGTTTGGCAAGTCTTAGTGGAAGGGAGCTCAGTACCAGAGAGGAGATTCACGAGTCTTAATCTCAAGCTACATTTTTAGGTTGCCTTTATAGATAGATAGCAGACACCAAGACTTCTAGGATGCTCTTTACCTCACCTTAGGGTGATATGATGACCAGGTACCCTAGAATCACCTGCTTTTCCCTCACTGACCCTAAAGAGAATCCACATGATGAGCTGAGGCTGAAACAGAGGTGCTACACTGCAGTTATCTATTTTTAGGTGTCTTCTTCTCTGAACACATTTGTATTCCAGCTTCTGCAACAACTTAGCTACTGCGCTGGCTAGCAGATGGGCAAGCGTGTGTTTTCACCAAGCTGCTCCACTCGTCTCTGATGCCAGCATACCTCATTCCTACCCTTGCGTAACTACTGCTGGCAGGCAGGACACCGCATCCTTCCACTAGTGGAAGAGGGAACCAAGTGAAGCAGCTTTGCTGCAAGATGTCACAAGAACAACTTATTCCCTTGCTTCCTACAACTGAAATGGCACAAAAGGGCGTCTTGAATCTCAAACTATTGCCGATTTTTGCTCTCTATATCACTTTGATACAGTTCTACTGATTCACCAGCAGAGTTCTGGCTCCTGGCACTTCTGGTCAGTTTCAATTTTTGTTTTTCATTGTACTAGCTGATGTGCAAGACCAAGTAATAACTGGCCTCCTACAACCTGGTTCCTTTCCTAGTGCACACACACATATGAATGCAGAACAACTGGGAACCCAGCACTGCAGCTAAGGACCTCCTCTCTCAACACAAAAGTCTTTCTGGGTGAAGTTTCATTGCCTTGTACCCAGTGAACAGCTGTTCCCCACGCTGGAAATGAGAAACAGCACAAGAAAGAAAATCCCACTTACCACAGCGCCAACTCCGTAGCTAGCGGCAGGGGCAAGGGCATGGTAAGGATCTGCTGTGTACACCCTGCCATAACTGAAGAGAGGGAGAAAAGATATAAAAAGAAAAAAAAAAAAAGTCACTCGGGAGGGGCAGAGAAATAGCTGTCTGACCACAGGTAATGGAAGAAGCAGCATGCCCTTCCACACACATGTATGCACACATGCACACACAGGCACGCAGGCAGCCTCTCTGTGAAGAGAACCAATGGGCATGTTGCCATGCATCGGTATGAGATGGGCAAGAGAACGGCCTGCATGGAGGGATATGGTAGAAGCCATGAGCTTGACCTGTAGGGAAGAGGTCATCGCCTTTGAAATGACAGCTAGTATATCCCTTACCTCACGTGATGCAATTTGGGAGGAGAGTGACTGCTGGTGCTAGCGCTACTGGCATGGTAACAGCTGCTACATGGAAAGCAGTGAGGGATTCTCCATAATGAAAAGAGAGCATAAACTTTAATGGTCTCGCATTTGCTAGGATTAAAACACGACCTCACTGCACAGGAGATGAAAAATCTTAAGGCAAGCACTCTGATGATGACAATCCTTTGTATCTATTCAGAGCTGCATGTTACAGCATCCTAGAGCACTGCATGAGCTGAGTCATTTTTACTTTATGGATGGGGAAAGAAACGCACCCAGTGATTAAGCAACCTGCCCAGAGTCACAGAGCAAGAAAAGCCAGATCTCTGACTCTGAGGCTGTAACCGCACTGCCTCCTTTGTGCAGAGAATCACAAGGATAGGGAAGAGGCTAGGATTTGTGCCAGCTCACATACACCGGAGTGCAATACCGTCTGGGAGTAGAGACAAACCGTGCATTCAAGTCTTTCATGTTGGGTTGTCCATGCATGTGTGCGCATGCGAGTGCAAGAAAGACCAAAAAATGGGGGAAAGAAGTAGAAGTTCTGTAATGGATCGATGCTCCTTGAATCCCTGAGCACAGCAAGCTAACCCCCATGGACACCTGTCCCTTACATACCCATCGCTGTAAGCTGCTGCAGCGGCTGCAGCGGCCGTGGCTGCTGTTGCAGTAGCAGGCTGTGCATATCTGTAGGCTGCGTATCCACCCTGCAGGAGAGAAGAGAACTGACTTTACAGATACCTGTCCACCCACGCAGAGCATAAAAAAAAGAAAATTAAATAAAAGTCACACACATCACAAGGAGAGGAAGTATTTCAAACTGCATCAGCTCCCATGTCTTGTCTATCACAAGCATCACCCATTAACTCATGTATATTCCTTTCCTTAGAGGGACCAGGGAGGCTCTTCCACTACTCTGTTTAGCAGAAAAAATATACTGAAGAAGACTAAGCATGGTTATAACCCTGCAGAAAATGCAATTTGGCATGGAGGAACTGAAAACCAGAATAGACCTGAAATCTTCCATGTAACGTAATTTTAATGGTCCCTTCCTCTTAAGCTGGAGAAATTAGAGGTGGACACTTTCTGTGAAGTGTGTATTTTAGAAAGGGGACCATTATGAGAAATTCCTGCATTTATTTATTATTATTTTTTACCTCTCTTTTTTTAAGCCTAGAATTTAATTTAGTCCACATGTGCAAAAGTACCAATAGCCAGAGAAGCCAAAGAGTAGTCAGGAAAAGACGGTCAGAGAAGACAGTCTCTAGTGGGTTCAGGGCTGTCAACAAGCAAACTGACAAGGAAGCCAATCAGACTGTTCTACCTTCCCCTCCATATGAAAAGGACACAGGTCAAGGGAAATTATTCCAGAGTAGTCTGTACTGCTGCTGCTTTTCTGCCCGTGCGACACACTGTAGCAAAGGGGTTTACATTGAGCAGAGGTAGTTACTAAAAATGTGCTTACAGCTGTGTTGGCAAAACATGAATCCTGACTCAGAGAAAGACCTGTGAGTCTTCTGGAACTCCCACAAGGAGCTCCTGGGGCAGAGCAAGGCTTGGCCCAGGCTCTGCACACCCTGCAGTACTGAAGGGTCAAGGCCAGCCACCTTTCAGACCAGGGGCAAAGGTGGCACAGCAGGAAGCAAAGGGGACTCTGAAGCCGTGGTTAGGTCTTTCCTTACTGGACACTTCTGAACACATTTTTGTTAATTTACAGGGGAAGGGGGAATGGTAAATGAACCATGGCTTTGACTTGCTTGAAACACAATGAGCTATTAAAAAAAAAAAATCAGAAAATTCCAGATTGTTTCTGGCCTTTTCTTTTCTTTTTTAATTCCAAATGACATTTCAGGGTTTGAAGGAGCAGAAGGCAGAGTTATGGTCTTCACCTCCAGAATCAGCTCAACATACCTCTACCACTTATTTATCCTTTGCACATATGTAACTAAGAGTACAAGATCAGCTCTACCACAGAACTGTGTTTGCTCAGCAGTGCTCAGTTTGGGGCTAGGTAGTTTTTAAATTAGAAGTTATGATTTTAAACTTATTTTGGTTGCTTTTGTGGGGCCTGTGTTAGTCCCATGAAGGCTAACATGCTATCGAAAACGTTTGCAGACCCTTTCCTACTCCAGAGGAGAGGGACCTGCAGCCTCTTCAATTTTCTAGTTAACAGAAGAAAAAGCAACCCATATCTACACCTGTGAAACATCACCACGTGACCTGGAAGAGGTGTCACGTTGCAGTTTTGCCCTTTTAATCTCACCTGGCTGTTTCAAACTCTGCATTGTGGATTGATGGTTTGGGGATCCTTAGCTTGGTTTTGCCATGGTATCACTGCACCATTATTTCCACCACCAAAACATGATGGAGGCAACCGCAATGAGGCGCAGCCTTAATCCAAACCAAACCTTCAGCAATCTCACCAAATTAAAACAAGACTTTATATCATTGTTATTGAGTTATTCCCTTAGGTTTATCAGCTTCCTGAACCCTTGATCTGTTACTTGGGCACAGCTAAGAGGCACTTTCTCCTGGCACCACCCTCTGCAGGGCAGCTGACTTCAGCATGCACCCTGATTCCCACCCTGCCCCACACTTGCCAGTCACATTTCTGATCAGAAGCCACTTCAAATGTGCCTGGCACATACTCTGAACATGACAGCAAGATGCAGTTTGAAACCAAAAAGGCTTATCATGTAATTATCTTTTAACTCATGTCTCTCATAAAGGAAAACGAAACAAAAACAAATCAAAACAAAACAAAACAAAACAAAAAGAAGAAGAAGAAAAGAAGGGTTGGAATCGGGGGGGGAATGGTGTAACATTTATTAATCAAAATTAAAAACTAAGCATGCTGACATCTGGAGCTAGAACAACCAGCAAAGTCACCACGTTCAGACTCATATTGGCTAGTTCTATCCATCCCAGCATTCTCTTGGGACAGCAGTTCGCCCTAGGCTCTACCACAAGCTCAGTGAAGTACACAGCCTCAAGTACTAGAGCGTGCAGCCACAACAACCTGCTATTACGGAAACAGTCAGTCACCACTGGAGTTAACATTCCAACCTTAACAACTCCCGCAGCCTCCCACCCTCGCCCCCCAAAATGGCTCCCACCCTAGCCCTGTCCCACACCACAATGTTAATAATTATAACAAGCAATAACCCATCTGTTATATCAGAGAAGGGAACAGAGACTCCACTGAGAGATTTAGAGCGGGATGTTAACATTTCTTCAGTCAACTGCACAACAAACAAAAAGAAAAAAAAAAAACAGGAGAAATAATTCATTGGAGAAATGAAGTTAAGAAATAGCTGACGTGTACTGCTTTTTAACCATGCACTGATGCAAAATTGAAGCTACTGGTTATTTAAAAAAGGAAAAAAACCAAAAAAATCTCAGGATAGAGGTACACACGTACAGGCAGACCTGCTCAGTTCAAAGCGATCTGCAAAATCTACTTATGTGTACTTCAAATAAAACCAAAAATGGGGATTATAATGGCCATGGTGCATTCCTGTCATAGGAGCAATGAGTGGGGACAGCTGGGAGATTTCTGATACAGGGATGTATTTAGCATGACCAGCAGGTCCAAATACACCAAAACAGGGTGAAGGAAAGAGGAGGAACTATTGCAACTATTATTCATTATTTCATAAATCCTTTCACCAAGCTCTGGGACCTGTACAGAGCAAAGCAGGCACTGTACAGGTTGCCTCATCCAGCTGATGCTCCTGTTCTCCATAACCCAGTGCCCACCTACATAATTCCATAAATGCATCTAAAGCCCTGCTCAGTTTGTCCAATGCACCAGATATTTTCTCCCGCTCTTCCTGTTCACACAGAACTTTTAACTGATATGCAGAGCTCATCCGTAACCTCAGCTGCACAGTCCTAAAACTCCTAGTGATTTCTGGTGTCACTCGCTTCAGTGACACTCCAGTACTATAGTAAATATAAACGATAACAGAGTAGAGCATCTGCAATAAAGAGGAACAATCACGTTTCCCAATTAAATAAATAATTATTTAAAAAAAAAAAAAAAGGTCCTTGCTAACTTCCCCACTTTCCTCCAGCGCCACACAGCCAAACTGCAACAGAAGACACCACTGAGTGACAGAGTGCCTGAAACCCAGGACAGCCATGCAAACTCCCACTCCAATCTATTTGATTCCACAGGGACAGGTTACCCACCTAGGTTCAGTTTTTTAAAATCTTTAGCCTCATCTCAAAAGAGATGAATCTGTCTGAGCTTCTTGCAAAGATGTTAAGTCAGAGACCTTTCCATCACTGGGACAGTTTAATCACTGCCTCCACAAGGAAACAGGAACTAATGAGAAGGCTTATGCATTTTTACTGGGCAGTAACAACCAAAAGGACTGTGTAAATCAAGATTATACAGACTTTTGGATTGTCCGGGGAACATGTGAGAGAGGAACACAAGCCTAGATGTTGCTTATATTAATTCAAAGTTCTCTTTCTCTGGCTATCTGGCCAGTGTTGCTGGGACTATGCTGAACCCTTTCCCCATGTAGTACTTGAGCCTTCAGACCTCACTGCCTGTATTAGTCAGGTATTCACAAAAGCCCAAATTCAAAATGACTCTTCTGCAATGTTATTGTCCTTGGCTCATCAACAAAGCAATTTTTTTTTTAATTCCTTCTTTAATGTTAGATGACAGCTTTTTCAGTACTGTCTTATATTCTCTGAAATAATACAAACGTGGAGGAACAACATACACAGGAAGCTGCAATCCCAACTAAAGCAGCATTCCAATTACTGAGCATGTTAATGTAAATAAATGAGCACAATGGAATTCAGCTCAAAATAAGTCCATCTTCTCTTCCACTCTTCAGGTCCATATTAGGTGATCAATCCAAAGAGAGCTGGAGGAAATCCAACACTACAGCTTACTATGCCAGTGTATCCTATGGTATAAGCCTCCCTTTTTTTTTTTTTCCCCCTTCCTGCCTTAGACAGGCACACAAAAAGTATGTTGCTGGCCCTCTTTACTTCAAAGAGCCTTAATACCCCTAAGGCACAAGCACACATGTAACCCTGGAGAAATGTGTAACTCATGGTACCAGTTAGATACGTTCGACCACCTGCCAAGTTTAGGCGGTGAGCCCAATTTTAGGATCTTCTATTTGTCATCTCTCAAATGTGTCTTCTCCACCCCCAAACTGCCATATAACAGAATTTAAGAAGTAGAAAGGGCTAGAACCCCTTCTGGTATTTCTGTATTAGAAGGGTGGCATATGTGCACCAGGAATGAGCATGAATGAATTAAAAGAGGTGACAGGACAACGGTGTCCATTGCAGCAGGTGCTTCTAACATGGTAATGGGATAAGCATGACCTTGTTAACCCTTCCACTGAATTTATGTTTTGTTGGTTTTTTTTAGTTTTTGTTGTTTTGGTTTGGTTTTTTTTATTTTGAATGAAATGCCACTCAGTATGAAATCTGGACACACGCCACCCTGCTACAGCGGGGGCTTGGATCACACGTGAGTCTGCGCTGCCCTAAAAAAGCCTCTGTTCCCATCTCTAATGTGGTGCTGGAATGGTTAGTATAATTCAGTTTGTTCCACTGCAATCCACAATCTGATTGGTTGGCAGGTCACACTGGCACTCCTACCTGAGGTATTTTAGCGCTAATGATTGGTTCCTGTAAGACTATTCTATAACAGAACACAGGAAGAGCAGTTCAAAAAAACACAGCTGTGGAAAGAAACAATCATACAAACAGCCCGCAGCGGGGCTCACCAGCCTTTTCTTTCCAGTGGATGCAAGCACGCTTTTCACAGGCAGGAGCGGTCTTCGCATGGGTGGGTTTGTTTGGGTTTCCCCCCCACCACCCAGATTGACCCCATTGTAGAAGAAAGATAACCTTTCTTATGATCCGAAATGAAGCCCTCTGCATCCTGGGGCAGGTTGTTTTATCAATTCAGGTGTCTTGCCAGAGTGGGACGCATCCAACAACAGATGGAATGCCTTCTTCATAGAAGAAATGGCTAGCAGGATGGTTGCCCCAGGAAAGAAAAAAGGAGTGAGGAAAAGGAGGAGGAGGAAAATGAGAAATTGGTGCGTAGCATATATGCAGAAAAAGCAGCCCAAACTTGGGACACTTCCCTTTCATCTTGTCTATGACTAACCACTCCCTGCCAGTTTAGCTCCTTTTTCTACCCTTCCTTCACACAACCCTATGGGCTCAGACGTCCTAAGAGAACCTCAGTTTAACTTCCCCCAGTCCTAACTGAAGTATCCTCTGCCATCCCTTCCAGAATCTGGACAAGTCTATCACACCAACCAGAGGGATGGAAGCACTGCAGTGAAAAGCACGACAAATCAGTGGGGCACAGGGACACTGCAATCATTCCACCTGTGACAAAGAAATTGTTTGGAAAGGCAATTTCAAGTTTGGATTATGATAACTTTTTCCTGAGCTCCACTGGAGGGCTTTGAGCAGCAATAACAGAGGAAAAAGCACCATCATCTACCTTGATGGAGTTCCCTCTTCTATCAGCCTGCTTTCTGACAGAGAGACCATAGCCACAAACAGCAGTCATCAGAAGTCCACCTAATGGTTCTAACCTGACTTGGGGGCTTGCTTTTGTGTTATGTGATGGTAGTGCACTGCAGCACCAAGTCACTATGGGTATTCTTCATTACTGAAGTCTCTGTCCTTAAAACATGTTAAGCCTCTCTCCCCACCTGCAACAGAAGCTCTGAAGGAGCTTTCTCAAAAGAAGCAGGGAGTAACCCTGGCCAGTCTTTCCTTTCAATGTGGCAGACTCTTATACGCCACACTGAGGGAAGAGGCACTAAGCATCAATCATTTTCTTGGTTACTTGCTGTAGCAAAGTCAGTGGTGGGTAAAACTAGTGTTTTAGGCGTGAAGCAGGAAAACCCAGAATCTTCTGTTGTCCTTGACACAGTTTTATAAAGAAACACTTGACTAGGCAGATCAATTTTTAAAGGACTGCACACACAACAGTATATGTAAGAATGAAGAAATGCACCCAGTATCTCTGTGCTCAGAGAGCACATCTTCCAACTAGTGTACCCGGGCTGGGAAAAGCACCTCTACAAGACTTGATCCTCTACATAAGCCAACAAAATCCAAAAGCTAGTTCCATCTATTATCCTGAGTCTAACCCCAGGATCCTCTTTATAAATGTCAGGAATAGCACCTTCAAAGGAATGGGAATGTGAAATTCATGCTGACAACTGTGCCACTACCCAGTACAAAACTTCCCCAGCTCCAAAGAGCTATGACCTACAATATCACAAAAGGAAACTCCACTAGAGCTAGGCAGGCCACAAGTTGCAATGGCAGTAGTGAACCTGAACATATTTGCTTTGAAAGGCATATTCCTGCTCTGCAACAGCTCTCCCCCTCCCACTTTTCTCACTGGTCAGTTCAAATACCTCCATCTGCAACCCACCTAGGTAAACAGAGATGCCTTGGAGATTTGCAATACAGACTGACTGGGTAGGACAAAGACAATGACAGGACAAAGTCTCCCATGGTATTACACCTAATTCCCAGACAGGAGGAGGCTGCTGACTCTTGTAACCGAACATCTCAACATATTTGTACTCTACAATTCCCCAAAGATATGAGAGAATCTGGCCTATTTAGGTACCATTTCTACTAGCAAAATCAGATGTCAGTTTTCACTCTAGCATCTCAGTCTCCATTTTTAATCAGTCCCAGTGTCTTCCCCAAAGGGAAAATCTCCACATCCCAGTGGCACATGAACATTTTTAAACATACAGCTTGCTCAGTTTAGTGTGGGCTGCACAAATCAAACCTGAAAGGGCCCCAAGAGGGAAGAGAAAGGGGAGGGTGAAGGGGGAGAAGGAAAGGGAAGGTCTGAGGCTAAACCAGTCCTGTTATTTTTATATTCAAATTATGAGAGAAGTGTTGAGAGAAATTTTAATTTGCTAGTCGTCTCTCAGGCTGATTAGTACCAGTGTGCGTGTGGGGGACAGGACACCCAGTGAACTGACCCTGGCAATGATCAGGAAACCCAAAGGCTTAGGTCTTGCACCCAGGGGCAAGCGCAGTGACAGAGAAGCATGCTTGCATTCCTAAATATATAAATATATATATCCACAAGGAAGAAGAAAATTAAAGTAAATGATATTTAAAAAAACAAACCAAACCAAACAAACAAACCAAAAGAAAAAGAAAACAAAACAAAAAAAGGCTGGCTTGTCAGGGGTTGGGGACGAGAAGGCTCTGGTGTGTGTACTTACATAGAGGTCAGCACCGTAAAATCCGTCCTGGTAAACCACACTGCAGAAAATCCACACAAAAACAAAAAAACAAAAAAACAAAAAACAAAAGAACAGAAAACACATTCCGGTTATTGAGGACGGCAGCATGCACATGCGTTTTACACAGGCAGGTGATGTATGAATCCACAACCTGGGCTTTTGGCAGGAGCAAATCAGCAAGAGAATGTGTGTGCGCACGCACGCTAGACGGCTCCAAGTCATCTTCCATGGCATGCAAAGGGGAAGGGGCGGGCAGAGGGGGAGACAGTATGCGAAGGAGAGAGGGAGGGG
This sequence comes from Corapipo altera, assembly GCF_003945725.1. NCBI lineage: Eukaryota > Metazoa > Chordata > Aves > Passeriformes > Pipridae > Corapipo > Corapipo altera. The sequence goes on from NW_020884873.1 coordinate 15,124,242, forward strand.
AACCACCATCTTGTACAATAAATATAGACTCAAAAAGATCTGATGTCCTGAAGAAGAGAAACAAGGGTTTAGAAACCTCCACTCTTGGTTATTTTCCTGGAATGATTTTAGTTACCCCCTAAACACGTGGAAACATTGGCTTCCTGAAGTGGGTTTGTGAAATTGAGGAGCCCCTCAGAAGGCATCCCACGGGGGCTGGAATCACCTATGTCAGGAAGTGTGGTTCAGAGACTTGTGCCTGATTACATATTTCAGGCTTCACAGGGCTGCATGACTTTGTTTCTGACATCCATACATCACCTGCTTTTACCCTGCACATTAGACATGCGATAAGATTTGGCTGATCACACAAGCATGCAAAGTATTATTATTCAGCATCTTAAAGAACCGATGCAACACCTCAGGAAAACAAGTCAATCAATTCTGATCAAAGTAAACACAGAGAAATGTAATTGAAAAGAAAAAACCAAAAATACCCACAATGCATTGCTTTCACAAGCAGAGATAATGAGCTAAAAAGGTTAGGTGACTGGTCCAAGGTCCGAGAATTGAAAGGTGCAGTGGGAGTCCCTGGTAGTAACAACCTATTCCGTAGCAGAAAGGAGCAACTGGAAGGGTTTCCATGGGATGGTGCTTTTTCTGCTTTAAGCCATAGTTTTCTTTCTCTCAGAACTTCAAGCAGGAAAACTGTTTAACAGAGCCTGGGGTTCCCAAAGAGCTGCTCTTACCAGAGCATTCACTAGCTTAAGACTATGCAGCTCGCTCTGGGGACAGGGGTTGGGGAAGGATGAGGAAGGAAGAGAGGGTATGCCCCCCACCCAATTTGAGTTCAGCGTGTGCTTCACATACTGAGGAATTTCCTCCTGCTTCGTCCTCTCAATAGCTCCGCACAAACTTGCTCAAGGCTTTAAAAAGCATTAGCCCCACCATCTGTGATGTTCATGGATCTGATGTGCATGACTTACCCATAGCATTAAGGAAAAAGAAGGTATGGAACACTAGCTATTCTTTTGACTATTATTTTTTACTTATCAGATGAAATGTGAAATGCTGCCAAGAGCCTGCCACCCTCAGACACCCACCTATTGTAAGGCACACACACGCAAAAAAAGCCCAGCAGATCTTGCCAAAATTCTGCATGCTATTACTAAAAAATAAAATAAAATTAAAAAAAAATCTTGCCATGTTAGCTACTGCTTGAATAATTTAGTCTTGCTGTCTTCCCCAGGAAAAGTACACTCCATTCCCAATGGACAAAGTTACTGTAGTCTCCAAGAGCGCTGGGAGCAGGTATGAAGATAGAGACCCTTGTTAGAGGAAGAGGGGAGCCACTTCAGCAGGGAGAAGCAGGCCATAAGATCATGTTTGTTGAAGCTAAATTTTTACAACCACATAACAAAGAATTTGGCTCCTGGGGCAGTGACTTACATTGCTGGGTTCTCTATCTAGGACCAGGAGTGTTTTAGCAGTGATACTCCACCTGCTCCTGCAGGAAAGGCAAACGCATGACAGAGGAAGTGACTTGGTTTATGAACAGGTTAGCAGTTTTAACAGTTATTCCGAACACAATCAGTTGGATGAATATAAGCATTACCACATTGGATCAGGCCACTATTTCTGTCAGCAAGAAATGCTAGCATCAGCTCTCCAGAGAAAACTGCAAGGAACGCTAATAACAGGTAAGAGTAAGACTTCCTGGATCAAAATAACCAAGCACACGTGCATCCTCCATCTCTCCTTTAGTTAGGACTTGACTGACATCAACTCGCAGGGTTGAAATTTAGCAAGGTTTATTTATATGCTAGAATATCCATATTTGTTGCTTCTTAATGCTCGTAAAAACCTGAGAGAATTCCATCATTTGAGAACCACAGAGGCCATTCTGGTAATGTAGCCTGACCAGAAACATAAAGCAGTCCAGCAGCCCATCAAATCTGTGTCATCTGCAAAAAACACACTAACTGAGCTAAAACACATCCACGGGAAAAAGAATTATGCTGGTTTTGTAAAGCAGCCAGCATATCATCTAGGTGTACCAACAGTTGACTGTGCTGTAAAAAGAACCAAAAAACCACTCCAAATCCCCAAAGCTCCCTGCTGCCTTGTACCTAGTCTTTTATCTGCTGCGGCTTTGAACCTGTGAATCCTCTATATATTTACACTCCTAGACTAAATTACTCTTTACTAAGGCAAGTCCACTCTTCATATAGGTACTTAATGACCACGAACAAGTCAAAGACTAACCTACAGAGTTTGAGAAATAAAATTTATCAAGCTTATTTAGCTTCCAGAGTTTTACAGTAGGCAAGTTTTTTCCCCACTATCTAAATTCTTACAGCTTTTGGTCTGAAGTGTAATTTGTCAGCATTCTCATTTAAAAAGCGTGGCTGCTACAAATCAAGGCAATATTCCAGTACAGTTTTTACTCATGCTATATATCAGAGGTCTCCTTATTTCTACTGAGTGGTATCTCAGTTATAAACTGAAGGTGGCAATTGTATTCGAAGTCAGGCTCAGGTGACTATCTAACACCATCTCCAAGAGTCTAAGCAACTGCTTTCTGAGGTATGGATAGCCTTCCCTGGATAAACATCCATGTCCGTACATAAGTATGGAAATTCCAATTACACATTGGTAAATCTTAGTTTGAGTTCTTGAAATAAATATTAAACCATTAAGAGCTATGATTTCTTGCACCTTCCTCTGGTCTAGCACTTGACACTGTCAAAACTTACTCTAACCTGAATGGTCCTCAGGTCTGATCCAGTATGGCAATACCAACGAGCTTTTATTAATCTATATTCTGTATTTTTTAAATTCTGCTAAGCTCTCAAATGCAGTGATACCATTAAGTTTTGTAATTTAAACACCACTGAGGTTTGTGAAAACCAATTCCTTCCACCAGGTTTGAGTTAACCTGCAGCTTACTTTACCGTCATCTTCCACATTACTCACTATGTCTTGGTCACTCATGTGTTGCTGACTGATCTTGTAGTGTCATCTTTCCACTGGCCAAGAAGAAACTAACTGATGCAGGGCAAGGTGTCAGGAACATGTGCCTGTCCCTGACCCCATGGAGGTCAACAGTGGTCCTGACCACATGGAGCAGTGGCTGTCCAGGTTACTGCAACATGGAATTGAATAGTACATTTTGTATGATTCCACTAGGAAACAAATTTGGTCTACAAAATATCTTTTGGAGACTCAGACTATGATGACAAAAAACATCAGCAGTTAATTACACCTCAGTGCTTGGACTAGGGACAGTCCTGGGCCATCTGTGAACCTGCCTTGCTTACTGCTGCCCTTGTCAATGTTTACTACATAGTGTCCTGCCCATGAAGACATGGAATCAGTCAGCACAGTCAAAAAAACTCGATGTAATGTAAGTAAATACAGACATGAGACAGTATTTGGGATGGCTAATAAATGGAGCCTGGTCCATATTCCAAATGGAAATAAACCTTTTACAGGGACTCAGGCTGGATTTATATCAAAGACAAGCCCTCCCAGTGCCCCACTCATGACAGTCTCTTGCTAGGAAAGCTTAGCCATTACTCCCAGGGATGAAGAGCACATTTCCTCTCCCTGGTGCAAATAATTCATATTCTGCTAGACGGCAGCACTTAGCTCAGCTTTGCTTCTCTGTTAAGCTGTGGAGTACTTCCTAATAAAACTTGACTGGGTCATTTTTAGAGCAACAGACAAGTTGCAGGTCAGAGGTTATGGTTAGAGGATAACATGAACTAGAAGTGGTAGAAGAAAGAGGTGGATCTGAAAACCCAGAAGAAACACTGTTCAGAAGACCAACATTCAGGCAGGAGGTTTCATTTAAAGTCTTCTGGCAAATTAAATACATTGTCTAGCTTTGCTCTCCGGCAAATCTGGCAGATACATGACCACTGCAGCTTGCTTCCTTGAGCTCCACTTTAAACATCAGATGGGACTCTAAAAAGAAAGGGCCACAGAAGCTCTCACCACTTAATCTGCTATAGAAGGTACCGTAAGTTTATCAGGCCAGCTCCCTGCACTGATGTGTGTGGATTCCACCTTCCTTTTTAATAAAAGACCTGTGATTTATTTTCTTCCCTTTTGGGCCTAGTCTAAAGAAAAAAAAAAAGGGTCAGTCCACTTCTCTGTCTCGGAGGATTCATTCCTACTCCTGTTCTTTCTGAGAACATTGCCTGGAAAATATGGCAAGTAAAACTCCAGAGACAATATGAATAAAGTATCCTCAAAATCAGAAACAAACAAAAAAAAAGACAGTTTGGAAGGGATTTGCTGATTTATCTGTCATTCCATCACATTTACACAAACCAACAAAAACCCCAAACAAAACTCACATACGGACCTAGTTCCCTGTACTTTTAAACAGCGGAATATTCTTTTGTAACAGCATCTATTCCACTGCATTACTAGTGAAAAGTCTGAGGGCAAAGAATGCTAAGGCCATGCATTCGCTGCTGCTTCATTGCACTTTTATTTTCCCTACATCCCAAACACTCCCAGCTTTAAATTAATGGACTTGATTAATCTTTGTTTTAAACCTTTTTAAACCGTCTCCAACAAAGAAAGCAAATCCATTGTGGGTAACTGGCTCTTCTGTGTCCTACTGCCAGATGGTGAGGCATGAAGGTAATGGATAATATTCCTCAATCCAGGATATGAAAACGCAAATGGAGTGCAAAGAGCAGAACCTTTTCAGGAATTTTAGATCTCTTTGTGTCCTTCTCAGCAGCACTATAACATTTGGGTCAATGGATGACAAACGCCCCATAGACAAATTGAGAAATTATGAGAAGGAATTCATCAGCGCTTGAAGCTGTCACAAGTACTGAAAATTGTTTCAATCAAGAACTCAACACAGAAAAATTTAGATTTGCCCCCACTGGATTCCATCATGTGCAGAATGCTCTGGCACTAGCAATATCTTGACTCTCACCATCCAGACAATTTTAGGTTTTTTTTGTTAACTGATTAGCTATTTGACACAGTTGTGCAGAGCACTCTGCTCTTGTGACCTGTGCTTACCCTGGGTAGGCAGGGATGGCCGTGGGAGGTACCGCCCGGACTGCCCCATACACTGTCCTTCCTCGGCCCCTCAGATGGGCGCCCCGAAATGCGGCTGCTGTGGTGGCTGCAGTTGGATAGGGGAAGCCTGGAACTGTAAAGACAGACAAAGTGGAAGGTGAAAAGGATCTGAGGTCTTTCCCAGAGAACAACCACCTGCTTCAAACAAAGTGACACAATAGCTCCACAGCAGTGGGACGTTTTGCATCAATCCTGCAGAGGGACATGCTTATAACCCAGCAAGCATCCCATACAGACTTCCTTCTACACCATGGCCCTCTGGGGGGAGAAGGGTTGCAGAGAGGTTTGGCATGCAAGAGGTTAATGTTTTGGCATGCCTTACCCACCCCAAACAGGGTTCCAATCCCCCCACCTTCTGACACTGCCATGCAGTCTGGTTAGAGTCTGAGAAGCGCGGGGAGTTACTATCAATACAGCACGCGGTTCTTCCAAAACTGCAGAGGCTCTTTAAAATAATTGGTCAAGAGGCCCTTAAAGTCAACCAACTTACATCAGTCTCTTCCCTCCTTTCCCCTCCCACTCTTTGCCACCCAATCCTCTGTATGTTCATTTTAAAGCCTGAAAGACAAGATAGCCCATATAACAGCAGCAGAAATTTCCCATAAAGTGCCAGTTTACTGAGAGCCCAACTTCATTTAACAAGTGTGACCAATAACCAGCACCACATATAGTGATGCCTATATTATTATGCTTTAAACTGGAGTAAACTGGCTCGTGATGAAATGATGTAAAACCTCACAGGCATCTGCAAACACGTAATAATCAGATACCGAGAGGGAACGAGTCCCAGGGCACAAACCAAAGCCAACCCAACGTGCGTCCAGGTACATGCCACTAGGGGCCCTGCAGACTCGCGGTTTAGCAGCTTGTATAATATGTACTTTAGGGATTTGTCTGTTTGGTTTCTTCGATTTCTAAAGCGGGGAGGGGGGCAAGGGAATGGCCTATTGCTCACACACACCCTCCCCTTGTTCTGCAGCTTCCTCGTTGTTCAGAAAGACACATTCAGTAGTACAGCAACACACTGCAGATGAACAAGTTACAGCAACTGCACAGTATACTTTGGTTCAAGGTGAACTCATTCCCAGCGAGACCCATCCTTTCAAGTATATATTATACAGACTGGAGAGAAGAAGGGTAACAGGTCATTGTTAACTCAAGCACAGTAACAATACAGGGGTCAACAGGGGTTACTTACTGATTAAAGGAATGTAAGTGTTAATACCCCCCCTTCCTGAGAGGGGCACTGCGGCGTCATTGCCGAGCGAGACATCTGCTTGAAAGCTGGACGCTATTTTAATTTTAAAAAGAATAAAAAAAGAAAAAAAACAAAACAAAACCATAAAAAGGTTATAAAGAAACAGCAGATTAAGAACATAAACAAACACCACTGCAGTTAAATGGCAGAAGTGGAAGTGTCTACTTAAGCTCTACCTGCATATAACTCAGGGCCGTACACCGCTCCAACCACAGGACTCAACTTCCAACCTGAAACAACAAAGACTGCAGTGAATGCCAAAATCTACACCAAGAGAAGGAACGGGCAGCATGGGTAGGGGGAACGGTCTCTTGCATGCGGCCCCAGCTTCACATGCATAGCTCTTTCCATTTTCTGCTTCGCCTCAATCCCCCTTGGTGTAGATGGAGGCCAACTGCCTTTTTCTAATGTCAAGTTCTAGGTACAGGTCGCTGTATCAGAGGGAACAGCAAAACATCAGCTGATCCGCAGCACGGCAGAGGCACTGCTGAGGGAATGCCAACTGCCTTATACGCATATTCGCCGTGAGCACCATGCGACCTGGCATTCCCTGCTGAACCTTGCTGCCAACTCCTCCCTCCTTTACCAGGAACACCACAGATCCAAGCCCTCTCTAAAGCCACTGGCCCAGACTGTCATCTCAGGCAAGTCAACCTATAGCCTTGAATTCTCAAAACACCCTTCTGTCTTGTTTCCTAGAGAACTGCTGAAAAATAAGTGTCTGAATTTCCTCATTAACTGCATTACACAACTATAGTTCATAAAGCCAATTTGCATTCTGTCCATCTCACATTTTCTTCTCTCTGTTATTTTAGTATTTCCTGTCTTCTTTGTGCTGCTTTTCAGGTGAAAGCCTTCACAGAGAATTGATTTTAATATAATCTGGATAATTGGCAAGAACTGCAAATCATCAACATAACATGATTCCCTACAAGAGAATAGGGTTAAAATCTATGGGTACGAGGAGGAACATATTTCCAGTCAGATCTAGAAACCTATCTGTCCTTTTTCCTCTCCATCTCTCCAATAGGGGAGAAGAAGGGGTGTAAAGCTAACAACATATTCTGGTTAGCTTCCACAAAGCATTCCTTTCAGGAAAGACCTCAGCTATTCAGCTCGGAATCACACAGGCTTTATTATTTAAATAAATCCATACCCTTCCTCTGTCTTGGAGCCCTGGTGCACTTACTGAACTTTAACACCTCAAACCATTCCAGAAATCCAACTTTGTGAACTGCAGCCCATCAACACCACCCCTTCATCTGCTGGCAGGTTATCAGTGAGAGATGCAGTGCAAGCTCCCTCTATAAGAACAGACAGGCTTCTGCTGCACTGCCCACCTTGATGGCAAAATACTCCAGTGGCTGCAACAAGTGGATTGGGAATCAGCGCTCAAACTTACTAACAGTTGTACACCCACTTGTCAGTATGCCCTAAGCCTGGCCTAATACTAAATACCCTTGCATAGCTTTGAAGCTGGCTTTAACTGCTGGCTGCAAAAGCAAAATATTCTTGCCTCTTATCAATTTCACAAGTACGTCAAGTTTTGTTACCAGTCACATGTACGACACTTTATGCCCTTGTTTTCAGGACAATATAGCACGGTTGCATTGCCTTTTGCTACAAAATCCTTTCAGGTACTGAGACTCAGAATCCCAGCCCTTTTGCCTGGCTCTGTTTCCCCAGCTCTGCACTCAAAATAAGATTTATTTGCCAGGAGCCACTCAACAAGTCAGCAGCAGAGGCACATATAAAATTTTTATCTTCTGACTTCACAGTCTTATGTTATAATCAAAAAAGGTTCTCACACTAGCAACAAACTACCTGTACGCAGTTTCCTGCCTTGCTGAAGCTGTTTGGGAACATTTTCAGTCCGAAAAGGACTTTCCTGCCTGTTTCAGGACAAAGACTCAGATTCAAAATCTTTATCAAAGCAGCATTCATTTCTGCTGGGAGAATGACTTTTTATGCTATATATGCCTATGCAATAAAATTACTGTACAGAGAACCACCAAGATATCCCGATGAAACAGGATTCTTCATTATCCAAACAACTTGGTCTTTCTCTGTTTAGGTTCGCTAGAAAATTACTGAACACAAGCAAAATCCGTAACAAAAAGAGAGCACACAAGCAGTGCAAAGCCTCTGTTTTCCTGGTTGCTTGGGGACAGCTGTAGTTTTACAGACAGAACCTAAACTGAGATATAGCTAATTACGCATCTTAAGTTATGCTTCTGCATTCATATTTAGGTATCTATGTGATGGCAATGAGACACAGGAGCACTGCATATCCCACTGTACAGCATCAGCTTGCAGTAGTAGGGCAGGCAACTCATCACTCCTTGGCATCTTTACTCAGCTTGGCCATGTTGGGCATATCCCTACTTCTCTTTGTCTCCACTTCTCCATCTGGAAAATGGTATTTCTCCACAAAAACTTTCAGGTTATACTGAAGAATAAATTAGGGTTTGTGGGGTTTTGTTGGTTTCTTTTGGTCCTGAGGAGAGGTCGTGACTTTTCCCTTTCATCTTTCTTCAAACGTTTCAGCTCATCAATAGTACAAACAGTCTCTCTTACCATTTGCGTAAGGTGTGACCATCTTCTTATTGGTCATCACTCGTGCAGTGGCGTTGTTAACCTGAAAGTAAGAAAGGGGAGGGGGAGGAGAGGGAAGGAAGCATAGGACGTTAGGGAAAATGGTGGAAAACTCAGATACCACACATACACACACACGCACACACACACTATACTTCTCTGAGCAAAAAAAATTAATTTTACATTAATGCAATCTTTAAATTACTTTTAACAGTTGCCATTTAATTATAAAAGTTACAGCTAAATGTGGCATTTTAAAATTATGCATTAAATAAAAGGCCAACGAGAGTAAAGTGCAGATTCTCCACCGCCCTGCCATCCTTCGGCACAGGATTATTTACAGCTCAGTGATCCAAAGGGCAAAACTTGATGTTTTGTCCAGGTTCTGTTCAAGAGGCAGCAATAATTTCTGCAGACCAGGGCAGGGGAGCTGAACCAGGTGACACACAAACCGACCTGTTTCTCAAGCTCACTGCTGGAATTGGGGGCCAGCAGGTCTCTGGCAGGCATGCTTTTGGATAGAAAAAGGTAGCTTGGAGTCCATCCGCTTTAGATTTGAACTCCCAAGGCTTGAAGAAGTCTCTGGAACACCACCAACTGTTTGGACGGTCTATATTCACTGATTTCTTCCCCAAAATTTTAAAATCTTTTTCCAGATTATTTTTTCCCTGTCACATATCTCATAGAGCAAAAAGAAGAAATACATAGCAGCAGACCTGGGTCTTTTTTTGGTTTTATTGTGCCCTCCACCCTCTTTGCAGAGCTCTGTATAGTTCCAAGCAGTTTGATTGCTCAAGCAAGTGGGGTGTTACCACAGAGATGGTGCTGATAAAGAAAAGATGGACTAGTTTGGAAGCCAAGTTACTGCAGCCCTGTGTCAGACAGCCTCAAAGTTCCTGCAAGGAGGGTGAAGTCTTTATGTATCATCAATAATTTACCAAAACCCATGCCAAATGCGAATTGAGGTCAGGGTGAAGAAGAAAAAAAGTGGATATAAAAATAAAAGCTGCCTCGGGCCCTTGAGACATATGGATGGCGAGTGTACACAGGGTGGGGAGTCGGGAGCTACATTTTACTCTTGTTTCAGCCCCAAAACAATAGAAACATTACACATTTAAAAAGAGAGAATGGGAAACAACAATGATGAGACTGAGAGCATGCAGTTAAACACACACAGATAAAAAAAAAGAAAAAAAAAACACCACAATTGATTCAGAGGGTGGGGAGGGGAGGAGTGAGGGGATAAGGTCTCACAAACAATCATTTAGATGGAGCGAGTGCCTGAAATCAGCTGCTACAGCAAAGTGCAACACAAGCACTTAAAGGAAAAATTGCCAGAACCGATCAGAAACCACCAGTCAGCAAAGAGACCAACAGCTGCATTTAACTTAGTAAAGAAATAAACTCGGGAGGGGGGAAGAAACAAAAAGAGAGAAAACAAACAGTAACAGCTACAAACAGGTCTCAGATAGAAAGAGCAGCAGAAAGAAGGGGCAGGAGAGAGAGAAGAGGAAATGGGTGCATTAATAAAAACCAGCCAAACTGGAGTTCAGTAACTCTGAGTAAGATGTGCAAGGGGAAATCACCATGAAGTCAGTAATCAAACAGCTCAGACTGCTACAAAACAATATGTACATCCAAAGTCCAGGCGGCATTACTCAACAGCATTGAAAATAAAAGGGGGAGAAGGGGGAAGGAGGTGGGTGGGGACAACAAGTCAAATCACATTTCGTAGTGTTAATGTGAGATGGCAGATGGATTTTTTCTTTCTTAATTTTTTTTTTGTAATTTTAAGAAAAATTTAAAAAAAAAAAGAAAAAAGCTTCTTCTCTAGCACTTTTGTTTCACTTACCGCCAACTCGTACCATCGCCAGCATTGTGTATAGTTACCATGGAAAGAGTGAGTCAAGTGAAGGGCCCTAAACGCTAAACCATCGGAAAGGGAAATAAAAAAAACAAAACAAAAAAAAAAGCAAAATATGCAGACATCTTACTCAAAAACGGTGGCTTTTTCTGTTTCAATATTCTTACTTTTTGGTTTTTTTGTTGGTTTTTTTTGTTGTTGTTGTTGTGTTTTTTGGTTTTTTTTCAAGAAAGAGGGAGAGACGGATGATGCCAGTTAGCCTTCAACACAGTGGAACACCAAACCGGTCAATACCAGGCATGCCCAACATCTGGCCACGTTGGCCAGTCACACATTAACCCTTCCCTCCCCTGCGGCGAGAGCTAGAAGCTTTAAGGATTAGCTTTCACCGAGCCTACTTTTGACCATGGGCAGGTCAAGAAACCAGCAATGTGTATAACACAGCCCACTTGGGGCTTCTGCCCCCATGTCTCCCAAACCCTCCCCACCACAGGCATCATCTCACACTTGCATGGAGGAGAACTGGCCTCAGAGGAAAGAGAGGATACTGACTGGCCCCCTGCTTTCTTTTTTGGACACAGAGTTAGAAGTTGGACAGTACTCTTTCAGTTAGTTTTGTTCAGGCCTGGTAACAGGAAATCGGAGCCTCGCAAACTGAAGCAAAGGAAAAATCAAGACAGCAGAAGGGCAAAAATTTGGAGTGGGTGGGAATAAAACATAATAAAAGAAGAAAGAAAAGAAAAAAATACCCAAAACAACAATAAAAATATTCTGTAAAGGGTGTAAACTTCTATACATTTCAGTGCAGGGAGGTGAAGGACACAGACACAAACACACACGCACACACGAGACTGGGATCCAAATGTGAAATAAGTGAGGCAAGACACAAAAAGAAATCAAAAGAATAAATATAAAGAAGAAATTGAATTACTGAAGACATGCACCTCGATTTTACGGCCCTCTACCACGGTGCCGTGTAATTTCTCCCTGGCCCTGTCTGCATCAGCACTATTCTCGAAAGTTACGAACCCGAATCCCTGCATGCAGCGGGAGAAGGGGGGAAAACATGCACATCGTTATATATTGAAATACTGATCTCTAGGTAAATAGAGAAAAAATATCACAGTATGAAATCAACATCAGCACAACTGAGCAATAACCTCCTAGAGTCACATTGTTGGTTCATGCATGTTTCATAAATGAAAGAAATTAAATTCAATAAAAAAAGGAACCGTAATCATAATAAGAATAATAAGAGTAATTAAAAAAAAAAAGAAAACATAAAAGCAATTGAGGCCAGACCAAAAAAGAAGTACAAAGTTACTCGAGACAATTTTTCATTTTGTTTTGTTTGGGTTTTTTTTGTTTAAAAACACTAAACCCTGCTCCAACATAGGCAAGCTGGTCAAGCCCAAGCAGGGCTTCTCTCCCCTCTGCATGAACACATGCTTTGCAGGACCCCCACCCACCCCAACACAGTACAGGACATTGAGCAGCACTTTGTTCTCTTGAGAAACTGCTACAAGAGCAAGCAGCAATCTGAGTTCATGCCTGGCACCGGGAAGTCTGCGAAGCTTTGGGCAAATCAAACACTGAACCTTGCTTTTTCCACCTGTAAAATGGAGACAATAATAATTACCTACCTTAGAACACTGTTGAGAGGAAGGGCTCTTTGTAGAGCATCCCTTGTAAGCTCTTCGGGGCACAGCTCATGTCTACTCCTAAGCCTGTAACCTCCCTAATGGTATATGAGACCCTGAAAGTAAGCAGGGCTTCTAGGTGGCACCATCAAATAACATTACTTAATGTGAAGATTTAGAGTATCACATACTGTAGTGTCATCTCTGAGTACTGTGTTGGACTTGACTGTAAATCTAAACACCTAAATACCAATTCATCGGTCAAGGCAGGTTTTGTCTGACACTGCTGACCCACTGTTACCTCCCTTCTACCCTGCTACCCACCTTACTTGGCTTTGTTCTGAGATGGCAACCTCTGGGCTGTGGATAGCAACAGATCTCTGCCTAGTTAGACCAGAAAGCTTCAGAAAAATTGACATGCCCTGCTTGGCACAACCACAAAGGCTCAAGGACTGCCAAAACATCGCTTTAGCTGGACGAATTTAGGTTTACTGCATCCATGAAAGCACACACAACACGCCTGTCCTACATGCTCATGCTGCTGCCAACTCGTGCAGTCGTGTAGCAGGGCAGGGTAAGAGATCATGCTTTCTTCCACAGAGATGAATGCACTGACATTAAAAAGAGAGTCAACATGACTAAGTGAATTAGGATTTTAACTAGTAACAAATGGCATCTTAATAAGGACAACTGTGATGAGATACTCTTCATGCCATTACAGAGAGCAGAAACAAACAAAAAATGTTGTTGCATTCTGCTTTTAGGGTATCTTAAGAACAGAAGTAATTGGTTCCTGTGGCTTGGTATAAAGCAAATACTGATTTAATGTACTGGTTTAATCTCCACTAGCTTCAATACCCTCAGGAGCAGAACAACAAAGCTTACATTTGATGCAATGGAAACTCACAATGTTCATTGAAAAGCAAAGTGATGAGAGTGATCTACAGCTATGCCTGTCAGGGAAATGGCATGCTAGCCACTTGGCCTCCTCCATGCACCTTGGGGTCCCATATGTATGGACTGGACACCCCAAAAAACAAACAGCATAATGATTTCTAAGCATTGTTAGCAATGACACACAAGCAAGCCATTATTCTTCAAGTGCTTTTTAAAGGTCTTTACAATACTAATCAAACAGTCCAAGCCATTTGACAAGCTGGCTTTTACAACCCACAGCTAGGTTTCCAGCACAAAACTCTTACACATTTGTAAAACGGAGGGTTGGGGTTGTTTTTGTTGTTGGTTTGTTTTGTTGTTTGTTTGTTTTTTTTTGTTTGGTTTGGGGTTTTTTTTTTTTGGGGGGGGGTGGTTTGGTTTTTCTTTTTTAACTTCCCCCAAACCTCAAACAGCAATAATAAAAGAACTTAGCCAAGTAGTGCAATGTTGAGATCAACAAGAGTGCTCCTTTGGGCTCCAACCCAATAATCTACAGCTTCAGATAATTTCATTTCTCCAGCTATAAATAAGGAGCTATATAAATATCAGACTGATGCCTTTTTCAGAACAGCATAAAAGTTCGCTGTTTTAAATGATTTAAAATAAGAGCTACAAGACACAGAGGCTAATAAAACAGTCCAACTGCATATAACTCTCCAATATGTCACAGAGAACCAAAGGGGGTGCAGGGGGTGTAATAGCAAAGCTGATTATGAAGGAATAGGGTATTGTGTCTGCTTCAAAGAACCCCTACAGAGAAAGGTAAGCCTGAGAAACAGAGCAACACCTTTCCCTCTGGTTCTGTATAATGGGGGAAAAGTATCTTCTAAAGGCTGGAGGAGGAGGGGAGGTAAGGACTGCAACACGAATCTCTATTTCCCTCTTCTCTTTTTACATTAAAATTTCTGTTTGTTCTAGACAAGCCTGTGGAGACTGAATGAAATTTATGTCTTCGGTGATGATGTGAACTGAAAGCTGGAGTGCAGATGGAAGGTAATTTTTTAGACATTAAGCTGTGCAGGCTAGAACCAAGCTAAGACTATTTTAATTCACATCTGCTTGCAATTAGTGAAGTCTGTATGGGTTTTTAAAAAACTACATTAACATTAATTATCTTTAAACTGAGTAGGAATTTTCAGTATTTTTATTAAGTTGACTCAAGGTAGCATACAATCCACATGCAGACTATAGGAATATAATTAACAATGTGAATTAAACCAGAATTAATCTGATTCAGAACAACATAACTAATTAACCATATTGACAGATCAGTCCTTAGCAACTCACTTTGTTGAGAACCATTTAATGTCAATGCTGAATTAATGCTTTATATAGTTGACTATGGCAGAGTCAGTATTTGTGCCCTCTTGGTTTGTCATATTAATGCATCTCTTACACATTCAAATTTTCATCAGGAAAAACAGGTGAGCCATGCTTGACATTTTTGTTATTTCAAAGTTTAAAAACTAGCAATTATATATATATACACATATTTTTGATGTGGGAGAGAAAAAAGCACATACATATACTTTTTTTCCTTCTCATAGATGACCTGTAAAGAATAGGGATTAATTTGTAACTACACATATACAACAAACAATTCTCAGTTTTCCCTCCTCAAGGTTGTCTTGACCTTGGAAAAAAAAGAAAGAAAGGAGGAAGGAAAAAAAAGAGATGGCAGGTATCCAATATTTACTAGCTTAGCTTTATAACAGGTACTGGATTGCTCCATAGTAGTAGGTATGGAGCCAGAGGAAGGGAAGATCCTGGATAAAAAAAAAGACTTAGGGCTTCTAAAATTTAGATTATACAAATAGCTTGGGTTTAATAATGCTGTTATGATAACAAGGCTGAAATTTTCAACAATTCCTCCCCATCAGTAACTGCCAGGAACTTCTCCCAAGCAGAAAATAAGTTTGACCCAGTGAACACTAAACTCCAACAACAGTTTTAGGATTAGTAAGTAATTTGCAGTACCAGACTAACCCCTTTTTACCCAAAGGTTTATTGAAAGGGCCTGAAGAGACCGAGTAACTGCCACCCTTTTAGTCTGGCCTCAGACTCTGCAATAAATAACAAGCAACATGATGAGCAGTGAAAAAAAAATAATAAATGTATATATAGTATTTGAACGTTTCCATCTCTGAAGAATGAGAAAGAAAATTTACCATGTAACCGTAAAGGGAGAAATCAAAAGCAGACGGTTCTCCTGGGTGTGGCCAGAACACAGAAATTAAACAAAAAACAACAACAAAAATAAAATAAAGTAAAATAAAAAAATAAAACCAAAGAAAACTAAACAGAGCCCCTTGAAATCCATGCACTGTTATCCCTTTGTTTGTCATGGAGTTTAGACCAGTTACCCCAGCAGCAGCATCTTTGCCTTGTACCACTGGAGCACACAGCCAGCAACCAGCCTTGCTGTCATCTGCTGCTGTGCTTGGTTCAAACCAAGTTTTTTTCTTTTGTTTCTTTTCCCTTATTTCCATAATAAACAAACTTTTAGAAGCCTGAAAAAAACGGCCAAAGAGGCAGCAGTTTAGGCTACCTGTTTGCAAGACATTTGGAAAGATTAGGAGGGTTTCAGCTATAATCCACCTGAGATGAGCAGGACTGAATGCACCGACAGCATCACAGCAAAAAATCCAGAAACCACGTTACTGAAGTCACACACACAAACGCACCCTTCAGTTGGTGAGAATCAGCATAAAACAAGCTGCCACCATTTCAGCAGCTCTTCCAGCTCCTCCCTGCCCTGTGCCTCACTTCGAGTGCATTAAAGCATACGTGTAAAACACCCATCCGTGTACCTGTGTGATCTGGTGCGGCAGATACAGGAATTAATCTGGCTAAAAAAAATGTAAATGTATCTTCGAAAAAAACCTGCAGGGCTATTTTTAAGCTGTATCATTACTACAGTCCAGTTTGTGTCGCTCCACTGCCAATCCCTGCTGCAGAACAGAGGAGGGGGCAGAGGCTGGCAGTGGGCAACAGGAATCCAGCCAGCACTGCTGTGCAGTGAGAGCTTGGGGCTTCAGGGCAGCTTCAGCCAGCCCAGGTCAGGGGCTTCACGGCCCACGTCATCCCCGGCTGTGTGCTGCTCCTCCTCCCTTCAATCAATCGTGGATCTCACTGTGTGGTCTGTGAGTTCAACAGGCTAAACTGGCTGAAAACAAGCTTATTTCTCTCTCTCTTCCTGTTGCATCAGTATTTTGCCAATTTAGCACCCTAGATTCAGTTCTCTACACAGTGAAACGAGCACTACTGGGAAGGTGCTCCCACAGGAGCAGTAAGGCAGCTTATACTATGAAAACATCAACTTCATACTGAAATTCAAGTTTAAATAAACCAGTTCGGCGTATGGACTAATTTAACTCGTTGGTTTAGTATTGCAGACTTCAAGGCATAAAACTACTTCAGTGAACTAGGATAAGGGGACACCAGTCATGTCTCCTTCATGCCACTGGCATTCTAACGGGATTTGGTGACCTGAGAAGGTCACGCTGGTTGCCAGTACTTAATTTGTTTTTAAGCCTCTTTGTGTTAACAACACAATTTGTATTTCTGGCTCAACTGATGAAATCTGAACAAAATTTATAAAAATGGAATTAAAATGAAAATAAGACCTCTAATTCATTTTATGTAAGAAGGGGCTTTCCACTGACGGAAAACTAGGCCCAGAACAAGAGTGGCTCAACTCAAAGCACCTAATCCATTAAAAGAGAAGTAAATGCACATGCAAGCATACAGTCTTTAAGGCTTAATTATCAAAACCTGTATTCATATTTTTATCTTAACTTAGAGTTAACTGCAAACATAAAATCCCACACAGCTTCCTGCACAAGCTTTTAGTTAGGACAGGTTTACTTACATAAATCCAAACGCCAATAGATGTAACCTACTATACAACTAAGTTTTTAATTAAATATGAAGTACTTCAAGTCAGTTCAGTCCTATACAGGAACTTGGAGATCTGGATCTTCCAAGTGGAAAGCAGTGAGGGACAAACTTAAAGTATCCCGAAACCATGAGCTCATCTGCACTGATATGAACTCTTATAATTTAAAAAGCTACAAAAAAAAAAAAGCTCCCTATTCAGCTTAGATTTTGCTATGTGCTTATGCACTCTTGGTCTCTGAATGTCATCGAGGACACATCTTGGAATGCCACATGGTACACAGCTGATGAGCAAGGAGCTTGGATTCCCTTCCCCTGCAGCTTTATGAATGCCACAGGGTACTCATTACACAGGCAGACTGCATTAATTCTGCAAATATGTCTACTTGTTCAGTTCAGCACAATAGTGATAAAATACGCATCTAGAGGATGCATCTCCACTAACAAAACGAGCAGGAATCCTCTCAACTTCCTCTAGAGGTGTTTTATTCACGGTTCAGTGAAGTGCATGGTAAACTGCAACCATGGGCAGAATGCTATTTAAAGGCACTTGATCCGAGTCAGAACTAGAAATGTAATGGTAAACAGGATAAATTAAACAAACAGCTAGTTTCCTGGAAGCAAGCAAAAAAAACCAAAACAGATCAAGGGAAGACTGATGTCATTCTATTAAACAAGAATAAAACAAAATGAAATTCAAGGGATGTTTAAAGTTTGTACCTTCTTTCTCATACACAACAAAGCAATATAAGTGTAAAGTCTGCCAGGGCCCATATAATCCTACTGATCAGATTGAATCTGGGAAGAAATTGAGTTACAAAACAAGAATTCACATTGCTTTGAAAGAACAATCAGCAAAACTAATTATTAACTGCCTCCTACTCTGCTGTGATACAGAAAATCAACAAATAACACTTCTGAGAGAACCTGAGGCTGTGGTGGACACACTCTGCTCTCTCTCTTTGGTCACCAAGCTTCCTAAGTACACAGAGATCTTGAATATGCAGCCAGTTTGATAGTTCCCCCAGGCTGTCGAAGAAAACTGCCCAGTCATCTCAGGTGGATTCAAAAGGAAGAATGCAACCAGCACGCTTCCTTCAGTCCCTCCTACCGACCAGCACTGGAGTGATCCCAGCAGAGTTCTCCTGCTACAGCTTGGCAGGGACAAAGCGCTGCTCGACCCCATCGCACGCTGGGTGGGGACGAACCCAGGGCAGTTTGGGATTCACCACTGTACCTTTTAAATATTTACAAAACATATACACAAAACTCTACAACCCTTAGGAACCCGGGGAAGGGAAGGGAGCATTGAGAACACAGCACAAGGCAGGCAGCAGGAGCATCTGCTTTCGGATTCCCAAGAGAGAGGAGGAGAAGAAGAAGAGAGAGAGGTTTCATATCATTAGATTAGAATGGAAACCACAGGGCAGGAAAATGCATTCAGAATTTTTTTTCCTAAGGTGGAGGAAGAACCCAAGAGTGAGTGAGCGGCCTCCAGAAAGATCCATTTCCTTTGCTTCACCATCAGATCACCAAACTGTTGTTTTTCCATTATTATGTGAATACCAGGTGCTTCGTGCAGCTATACCCCACTCAAACACTGGGGCCTCCCATTTTCATGCTAAGCAGAAAGAATCTTGCATTCTTTTTAAAACAGGAATTACTTTGGGTAGGGAAGGATGCAGAGATACCATGAAATAACGCTTTGGCTGTTTTCTCATTCTGTTCAGATTCTGCCCCATCCCTCAATACAGGCTACCAGGTTTGTAACTGCTTTTTGCTGTAAGATGACAAAAAAGCAGTAGAAAACTGCATGGTCAAGGACTGGAAGAACATCTCTGCTTTTTTTTTTTTTTCCCCCAAATATTTATGAAGGGTTCAGGATAAAATTTGTCATGGAACTCTTCAGCAGTAATTTTTGTTTTAACTGAAAACCGGAAGCCTTGGGTTTTAGCAACTGCACAAGAAGGTACTTTTTGTAATAATAAATCAAGACTTCACAGAAAAGTCTTCAATGTCAATGTTGCCTGGAAGGGAAAGGGCAGCCGTGGGTGTTTAATACACAGGGTTGTATGGATGGGAGAGAGTGAGTGAAGTTCATGTGTGGAGAGGAAAAACACTGCTCTGGAAGGCACAGGCAGTGGGGTATGAAAGATGGAGCTCACCCCTTTGCCAGGCCAGTTACTTTTGTTCTTTCTTTTGCAATAATATCCAAATAAGTAGAGATTTGATAGAGGTCAGAGGCTATTCCCAAAGCCAAACAAAATTTACTAAAATCAAGAGTAATTCAGAGATAGTTTTGGCCTATAAATATCAAAAGAACAGTAGAGTGCAGAATAAATATTTACAAACTCAGCACAGCTGATTGTTTTGGTAAAGCGTACAGATTTTCATCCATTCGTGGAAGAAAAACACTCTAACTAAATCATATAGATATTTACTTTTTCAGACTGTCTTGTAAAAAATCAAAACGAAAGAAAATCATGGTATTAAGCACAAATAAAGGATGGGAAAAGGGCTAACTCCTTTATTTAATATAGAGATCAACGGCTTTCTGGTTTCCAGCTAATACAGAGACTGAAGAATTTCAGAATGCATGTTGGGCAACATGGGTGGAAATTTGCAGAGGACTCTGAACATGAACATACCCCAGAATATATGTTGAAGCAAAGAGGCCACCATAAAGACTGTGAACCTCAAATCCAAGCAAAAGGCATAGACTGTAAACTGAAACTGCTTAGCTGATTTGCAACTTCAAAACTTCTTGTGTGCATGCACACATGTGCACACACGTGTGTGTGGGGAGGAGGGAAATTTTGTTTTAATTGAAAATGGGAATCTTAGCATTGATTAAGTCAAGCAGAGTATAGACATGCACTGTGCAAGCTTCCCCCATAGAGCTTTGGCAATGCACCTTGCTCCTGACCTGCAAAACTCCCTGCTATTCCAGTGCTGAACCTCCTGGGCAGAGAGAGAATCACATCAATTTGTCATTGTGGTGATACCGGTTATGTGATGAGAACCAATTGCCAATTAGGACAGAGATCACTGAATATCTCTGCAGCTGACCTAAGCAACATCTGAAATCTCATCTTCAGAGAGATAAATTACCATTAACCCTCAACAAAACCTCCCTCTTAAAATATCTGTAAGATGAAAATAGGTGTGTGAATGCAAATTCTGTGGGGGAGGTCCACATGGGGCAGGGCAAGTGGAATGAGGATACTTATATTAAGCATCAAATATCTCAAACATGAAAGGTCAGTGTCTCAGAAGCACCGAGTAAGTCTATAAAACAGAGTAAATAAAATCCTTTCACATATGAGATATGACAGTTTTCTACGGAAGTATTTTAATGCAATGAAATGGGGGGATGGGGGTGAGTTAGCCTTTTTTCTTACAGTCTCCCATCACACAAAGTTGCTTTATCTTATTCTGCCTTCCCCACAGGGCAGCCATTGCTAGTGCAATGGGAACAGCTTGGTATGAAGGCTCAATTGACCGACTCCCTGTTTGTTCAAAAGGCTGTGGAACCTGATCACACATTACAGACAGGAGTGTCCAGGAGCATTTGTACATGCTGCCCAGAATTGACCATGCTCAGAGTCTCCAGTCAGAGGGAACAGGAGACAGTCCCCAAAATAGCTTTTCCCTTCCCCCATCACACTAATTCCTGCTGATCTCTACAGAATATATTCTCTAGGCAATGAACTGCCTTTTACTCTGCAATCAAATCAAGAGAAGCGGGTACAGAAACAGGACTTACCTTCGAGCCACGCTCATTAAAGATTATCTCTACATCAAGGATTTTGCCGAATTGCTGCAGAGAGACAAGGGGGAAAGAAAAAGATTTATTTTTGGCAATTCATTTTTTCTACCTTTTTGGACCTGGCTTAGTGCAAGAAGGGAGGTGAGAATATTTCCATTTCTAGCATACAGGCAAAGGAATAAAATCCCAGTGACGTGACCCAATTCTCTTGGGTTAAGACATGCAGATCCTCTTGGTAACAAACCCCAGGTTTTCTCACAAAAGTCTACAGGAAGAAAAACAATCTCCAGAAGAGTTTCAGGGATTTGAGGCATCTCATCTTTCCTGCTTTTAACCTAAACAATTCCTTCTTCCCTCATTCTACTATTTCGTCTACAACATGGATATATGATTTCATCTCAGGCATCTAACAACATTTCTAACATGTAATTCAGCATTTCAGCTTCCTCCTGAAGTGGTTATCACAAAGAGAAACCTAACAATGACGTTCCTCTGGAAGGGATAGTAGCATAACATCCTAACCTCAGAGATTCCAAACTCTGAGTCTCCTTTCCTCTTATTTACCAAAACTCCAAGCCTTTAAAAGAATTGATGGCAGATTCAGAAACCACAAAAATGGCAAACTCCCAACAGTTTGTTTTTCAGAAAAAAGATAATTCAGCTTCAACCTGTGACATGATGTTGATGGCCTGTGCAAGTCTACCACATGTGACAGAATTCTGACCTCTGTCTCAGCTTGGAGACCCTAAGGAGAGCTTTGCTCTGTATAAATGGGTTCAAAAGAGCTCCCTATTTAGCACAGAACACAAAATGGAAAACAAGAGTTACATGGTAGAAAGGAGATTTACCACCTCTGTGGAATTACATTTCATCTTGCTTGAAACATATTAAAATATTTCTATTGAAGTGGCCAGACTCAAACCAGTAACCTAGAGCTAAAATCAGAGGCCCACAATGCTCTGTCTTCAAGAATTGTCATGGCTCTATTTCCACAATGGAGGTCTTCTCTCTAGAAACACAGGTCTAGATGTCATTTTCAGGAGCCATGTATAAAAGTAGTCTTCATTCTAGAGAGACATATTGTGCTCAGACAAATGCTACATCTGAGTGTTTTTCCTATCCCATTTTTTAGGAAAGCTTCCAATGACATAGTTTTGATCTCACTACTTGCAAAAGTTTGGTAGCATATAAAGGAAGGGTCAGAAAGAAAATAAAGGTGATGAACACAGCCTCCAGGCACTGGGACACTCTCTCTCCCTTTTGCCTGTTGCTCTTAATATAGTATTTGCCTTTTTTTTAATTAACATTTGCATTCAGAGTCAAATGGGTATAATACTCATTTTGTGGGAGTCCTGTTTGAAAGGTTCATGGCTAGATTTGAAAATATGGAACATTTGTAACAGGGAGCCATGATGGCTGAGGAGAAGTTCTGAGTATGTAAAGCAACAAAAAGCTATTAAGTTCCTTGAACAAGTATTCCACAACTGTCTGCAAGCAAGCAAAGCCCTTCCAATAATTTTAGCTATAGTTTCTGTCCGCTTCCATTCTTCATTCTTAAAAAGGAGATCTTGGTTCACAGATGTTGTTTTTGCTCTTCTATTGTTTAAGGACAATACTTGATCTTCTATTCATCCCAAGAACAATTGAATTCACAATATTCTACGTTATATGAAGTTTGAATAATGCTAATGTAAACACGCATCTTCCTTGAAAGGAAACCTCAACATCTCAATAGCTTAGGCTTGATCCATGCTGGATCCTCTTTTGACTGCGGCTGTGCCAATCACCGCTAAAATACATTTTCTATTTCTATCCCACGCTTGGTGTAGGTTTGTCAATAAAGAAGATTAACCGTTGATTGCTTTTTATTGTCTTTGTTGCATATGGCTTGGGCACTGCCATGAAAGAAATCAGTTATGATTGCTTTCCTGGTAGACTATTCCAGCGTCATTACATGACATGGGCTGAACCAATTTAAAAGCTTGTGGCTGCTGAATAGCTGTCTCTGCTCCCTTGTCCTTCCTTGTCTGGTCTCACCAGCCTCCTAGAGATGGTCTCAGTTTTCATTCTCACCTGTAGATAAACTGATACAGCTCAATGATTCACTAAAAACCTAATCCAACAAAAGGAATAAATACAAAGTTTTTTTTGACAATTTACTGATCTGTAGTGGCTTAAAGGGTCAGGTGAGCTATAGGGCTCTAAGAAGCACAAGGGAGCAGAAAGCAGACCCTGCCTGAGAGCAGGATCTGTCCCCTGCCACATCACCTCAGCTGGCTAGCGTTGCCATACACACACTGAAACAGTCAGCCTCTCGATAAATGCAAGTGCCAAAATTATTTTCAGAATCTTCAAAGCCAAAATCACCATTCTACCTCAGCAGAATCATCCTGAAAGTGAACAAACCGTGCAGCTTCTGGTGCACAATTATGCCATCCCATATTCCCTTTTCTGCACACCCAGCTGGGCCTGGATCCCCAGGTAGTACTACCAGTACTGCCTCCCAGACCCATTGGGCTGAGCTCCCCCCACAGGGTTTCCACACCAACAGGAAATCCTGTCTTGTGTGTTTAACTTCTTGTGGCTGACAAAATGCTGGTGGTAACATGGAACGCAAGTGGTCTGACCCAGCTCTATGATAGGCGGCAGGTTTGCCTCCTTGCCTAGCAGATGGTGGAGGTACGTAATTTCCTAGATGACAGACTTAAGATCACTAAATCCTGTGGCTGCAGCAAGCAGCAAGCACAGGCTTGACATCTACTGTAATAGGCTACATCCACCCATGCACTTTTCTGCCTAGGAGTTGTGGGTGTTTGAAGAGGCAAGAGGGAAGGACCTCCTTGGGAGAGAAGAACAGACAAAACAGGGGCTAACTGCTGAACTGAGGTTTGCTGGGAAAGGGCTTCCGACTCCATGAAAATCCCTGGAAGAAAGCAGCATGACCATGAGGCAGTAGGATGCGCCTTGGGCTCTTCAAGGCTCTGCTGTTGCCACAGCTGCTCTGACAGCTCCTAACACCGTGACTCTTGTCCTCGCTGCTGCAACAGTTACAGCAGATCCAGCACTGGAGGCACTTTTTTCTGGTAGCATGCCAGAATTTTCCTGAAGAATGGAAGCAGGGAAAAAAAGAACTAGTTCATTTTAACAGTGTATATCTCCTTCAAAGCTGAATCTACTTTAGTGGAACATAAAAAGGCACTTTGTTCTCCGATGGTGCTTCGCCTACCAAATGTCAACAGTGCAATGCAAACAATGGAAGTTTTAAGAGTTCCTTACTGAAAGGTCACAATTTTTGTATGGAAAATGGTGGGCCATCTAAATACAAGGGTCAACACCAAGTGCCCTCCATAATAATTTTTTTAAATCATGTATACAGGCATGTTTCTATGTTCCAACGGACAGAGAGTCTGGCCAAATGAAACAAGTCCCATGCTTAAGTCATCCCTGAGGACTAACTGTCTAATCTCTGACCCTGAAGACATGAGTCACTGGGCTGATAGACTTGACTGGTTCATTCAGTGATTACCAAGAACTTCTGCTTAGAACCCTGCACAGCCTCTGGAGAAGGCATTGCATGCTCACCACTGTGAGTTAAAAAGCTTGCTATGTGACTGAGAATCCAATGTTTTCCCACCATATATCAGGTTGTGCAAGAAGCCACCTCCATGAACTGCTCATGCACATGCCATATGATGGAAAGATATACACACACACACTCTTCCAGTTATGCCATGGCATAGGAGCTATAGCATCTTGTTTTATCTTAGTGGTCCCTTCCCTGGAGTGACCTTGACAAGCTTTCAGTTATTTTCCTGTAAAGGAGATAAATGAAAACTCAGCTCCACTACAGTGGTAGAAGGGAGTGATAGAAGTAACAGTTTTTCAGAGGCATAAAAATAACAACAGACATGAGTTATGACCAGAATCCAGTTGTCTTGTTTGAACATCTACCTTATCATTGATGCAAGGGCATTGTGCAAGTAAAGGTATATGCATGCTGTGTGTTCTTTTCCACCCAGATGACATGAAGGCAACAGATTTTTCCAGCTGAGGCCATAGCTACATTCAGTATAATAAATTTGAGAGATCTGGCAACTGGGAGCTTTTGCATTCCAAGGCACTGACAGTTTGGTAATGCCCCTCCTGTATGCTCTGTTACAGCTGGCCCTGTCTCCTCTCCCCCTGTCTAGAGCTTTCAAAATCAGCTCCAAATGTGCCAGACAAATAACTTAATCCTAAAGATGCAAACGACAGGGAGTACAAGGCAAATTCTCTAGAAATCATGGAACAACAAAAGGTAATGTAAGACACCATGTGACCACATCACATCCCTACAAGAGAACTCTGTATGCCCAAGCAGCTCCACTAGCCTTACAAAATGCACTTAAAAAAAAGGTGTCAAACAATCCATTCTTAAAGATGGTCAAAATTCAAAACAGTCAGGAAACCAACCTCCTGTGCAGGAAGCTATTTCAGGTCCTAAAGCTTGAGATGCATGAGCAAGAGCATTTCATAAGCAGAATAGGTCCATGCTGCAGAGAGTGTCCTTTCCCTAGCTCCCAGTTCCATGGGATATACTTTCAGCTGAGCACAGCTGGCTCCATCCTAGCCTGTATTAGTCAGTGCTTAATTATGGCAGCATGTGGTCTGCCAGAGCTACGCTGTTATCAGTACATGAACTTCCTCACGCAAAGCTGAGTCACATGTCTTCAAACAGTGGGGCCAACCCTGTTCAGCCAAGCTACACCACTATGTTTTGCACTGACAGGAAGATGGAAGCATGGAGCATTTATAGACCAAAGCACTACCACAGTTTACCAACTGAACAGATAATAAGCAAGCACCAAGCAGTCCTTACTTGGGTTGACCTGTTGCCCAGCAAAACACGCATTTTCTAAGAAACCAGATTTTAACAAGAAGCCACACAAAGAGCACAGATTTTTCACAGGATTTACAGACCACAGACATCCCAGTAAAAAGCAAAAAAAAGGTGACAAGGAATACAGCTTCTCAGTCATTTCTTATCCTCTGACTCACAAATAAAAGATTTTCACATGAAACACTGAGACAGGGGTGAACAGTACTGGAGGGTACCATCCAGAAATCTTAACATCATCCAGCTTCCAGGTCTACACTTCCAGCTCCTTGCTGCTGCCTTGTGCCGTTCCCTGGAGGTCTGACTGCAGTGTACCTGGTACTGCTGCCACAGCTAAGGCACACAAAAGTAGCACACATTTAAAAATCAGTTTGAGAGGACTTAGCATGTAGACTGAGTTCATATGAAACTGGGTTAATAAAAGTTAACTCCACGTAATTTTACCCAGGCCTTTTACACACTTAAATCCAGCTATAGCACAGCACTATTTACTAAATGACATTCAGCCCAGTCTTGCTGCAGACTCTCCTACTAACTCACGTGAAAACCTAAACAAACCTCAGACAAGTATGTACAATCCACTCATTGCTGCCTTCCACCAGAAAGTTAGTACAGAAGTTTCCACAGCAGATACACTTTCGCAGAGCAAGACTGACAGTACAAGAGCTGCTGACAGCTGCAGTGACAAGCACCCCTGTGCAAGAAGCACCGTGGTTCCTGCCGCGGCCGTGCAGCCAAAGTACGATGTTCAAACAGCACTGAGTACACAAGTCCTTAGCAAAAGGTGGTTTCAGGAAATGCACAAGTGAAACACATCAGTATAAACAGCAGCGCCTCTTGTAACTCTAACCAACATCAGCAGGAACAAAGTCCTGCCATGTGACAGGGCTGGGGCTCACTCTCATCAAAGAAAGAGCTTGGAAACAAGAAAAGTCACAGAGGCCACTTTGTGCCAGAAGATTTGTCTTCCAATACTGGCACACTGGACTTGTTACATGCAATTGGTGGCCAATACTATTAGCAGATGAAAAACTTAAAATATATCTTGATATCCAGAAGACAAGATTTCCTCCTTCGGATGTCCAATCCACTAGGAAAGCAGAGTCCCTTTCTGCAACTTTCCTACTGCTGTATTTCAGGCTTCAGTGCGTGAACACCTGCAGGTCAGAGTTTCTTGGTCTATCATATTATTCACCTATATGCCTTAACCCATAATGAGTAGTTTTCTACCATTACCAATACTTGTGTACATGAATTACTTGTGTATTTTAATTTATTTACTGGCAAATACAGATTTAAAATTCTATTGAATTCTTGGTGACAAAGAGCTGTAGTCTAACTTGTTATTGCTTTAGCCTCGAACTATAGGCTCATGGAAGTATTTTGCACTCTTGACACCAGAATGAAGTTGGATGAGAAATTATATCCACTGAGTTATTTTAGGAAGTGCAAAGTGACAAAATGTTTCCTCAGAGGCCAAGATCTGAGGGCTACAAGAGCTTCCAAAAATATCCAAGTTTGCAGAGTTGCAATGCTTGGGTCATACCACAAACTTACATTATAAAGAACCTCACCATAGAGATATGAATTATGCTTAGAGAAGGAAAATTATAAGATTACCTGCCTTAACATCCAAAGTAAAATAAACCAAAAAAAAGTAGCTACCATTCTGTCACCTGTAATAAATGATGTTATTAATAACTTCATAAACTGAAAGTTATTAAACGTGACAGAATAGTCACCTTCACAGAAAACATCTATGGGTTATTACTGCTGTAGCTGATAATGCACACAACCCCTTTATCAGCTGGGCTGATGATGCTCCCCATCAGAAGCAGTAAAGTCTACAAGTAGTAGCGATGCAGTAAGCATGTTTTAAAAAAGCTAATGTCTCCATCTGAAGCCAAAGCCTGAGAAAATTCACACCCTGTACAGTGCTAACCCACCTTCATCTGCAAACATCATCAGCATAGTCCTTATTTTTATCTTACTATGGCAAAATGTTCTTTGCTTAAGTGTACATTCTGAAAAACATCAATTCTGACTCCTCATACTGTTGCTCTCACAACAGATAGATTTAGTGCACAAAACCCCATAAAAACTACCAAAACAATCCACTTTACTTGTTTTTGTAGAGGCAATTCAAGATTCAGCTTGAGAACAGAAGAATCTTTATCATGCACACTGTCCAACCCAGCCTCCATCTTCACCAGGAGACTCCTAAGTCCATCCTACTCTGAAGTCCAGAAATGATGAGACTATGCCAGCCAATTTTATACTGGGAGGAGAACTGCTTCTTGAAGCATGAGAGGGAAGGGCTGAAGCTATCAGGAATAAGGTACAAGCACAGACACGATCATAGCACAAAGTTGAAACACACTGAGGGAAACGTGAGCTTTTCTTCCGCATACATAGTCCAGAAAAGAAGGGGACAACCTATCAGAAGTTAAGGAGAAGACTACTACCATCATGTCAGTCCTTACACACACTAGCCAAAGAATGTCTAGTGATAGTAAGATTTTTAAAAGGTTGCTAATTTGTTTTTAACACTGATAGCAACTCTTCTTCTCCCTGTTAACTTGTTCCACTGTTTAAATTAGTCCAAATGACTATTTAATGAATTTTGCTCTTATTTCAAGGGTAATTGTGTTAAATCTCAGCTTCCAACTGGAAAATCTTATTGAGACTGTAAACAAGATCTAAACCCGTTAGTAGGTATCATCCATACATAAGCACCTCAGACTTGTCATCTCCCAACCTCTCTTTTTAATAAGCTGAGTAAATAATGTACCCAACACCTTACACAATTAAAAAAAAAAAATCACTCATCTTTCAAGCCCTAGTTGGTTTTTTTTTTGGTCTTAAACTGATCTTAGACCTGAGTAAAATTATGTAGTCACAGTCTTTTCAACTTTGAACAGGAGTAAGATCACACCCTTCCTTCAACCTGATAACTCCCTTTGAATTATTGAAGCAACTATCTTCAACAATCACTAGTACTCTTCCAAATCAGTATTTTCCAAAGAAGGCTTTCCATCCTACGAGCACAGACTGGTTCACATATAGTCAGTGCTCTGCACTGAGATACATCAAACACATTTTTGTTGGATTTATCATCAGTCAACCAGGCATTTCAACTCATTCTCTAACAGTAACCTTATCTTTCTCTTTCCTCCTCCTCAAATATTTTTTTAACTGCAAACCTTACTGGGAAGGTTTTAATAGTACTGTCTCCATGGGTTGATATAGATACTGAACAGAACAGAGACGGAAACAGATTCCCAGGGAAATTGTCACTAGAAACAGTCTTGATCACAGATGTCTCCCCAGTAACTACTACTTTTTTATTATCTGTCATTAAAGAGGTTTTTAATCCCTCTAATGTGTGCTGTGCTTGAGATAAGTAGGATTTTTCTTAAAAATTGGTCACTTGGACAAATTCAATTGGTTGAGCAGTGTTTAATTATACCAGTATTGCTTTGAACAATCCTGTCAAAATAAACAAAACAGTATTTGTCTGCAAAGATGTATATTACAAAGTCATGCTGAATAGATACTAACACGTTTCTTCAGATTCTAATGGATTTTTTTAAAACTTTCCAAAGTTATTTTTATCTTGGATCAACATACGGATAGTTAGTTAGTAGCTCTTTGGGTCACTCCTTTCAGATTTTTTCAACAGTAAATTCTGGTTGTCAGTCTTCCGGCCTCCTGCAACTCCTCCTAGCTTATAAGAACTGGCTAAAAACTAGCATTAATGAATAATCCATCTCCTTGCTTTGGCTATTATCTTTGGATGTACCTTATCTAGATCTGCTATTTTTAAAATATTAGTGAGCACTGTCTCATCCTCCTTTGTTATAAATCATATAGAAAAGCAGATAAGGTACAATACCCTAACTGTGGAATCATGCTTTTTTGGCCATCAGTATGATGCTGCTGAATTCTTTACAGCTTCCATTAACACTTTGCTTTTAAAGATACCTTCCTGGACAGTTATCCTGCCAATTGTTTAATGTCCAAGAAACAGACTCTTCTAAAGCTCCTTACATTACTGCTTGATGCCATATTCTGTTTGCACAAAGCAAATACAGACAAATAACAATCACTGGTACCTAGGCAACGGTGGGATTTCAGGTCAGCTATTAACTCTTCTTTATCTTCTAGAACAAGGTCAACTATTGATTTATTCCACAGTGGGTGCAGAACTGTGTGCATTAAAAAATGACCTATTCCTTCCAGAAGCTTTCTGGAAGTCTTTTTAATGGCCTCATGAAATGTCAAGCAAATATTACCTGTTCTAAGCAGCCCATTTTATTTGCCTCCCTATAAGATGCATAAGGAAATGTTTGCTCCTATCCTGAGGATATTTCAGGGACCCGTTAGAAACACGTAATTGCTGAAAAATGGTTGGAAACCAAATAATTTGAATTTGTTCAGAAATCCTTATGTTTGCCCCTCTCACAAATCGTGCAAGTTCAGAGAGCATTATGTAATATCCATTTAATCACATATGGGACAACATGTCTGAAGTCCCCCTCTACTCAAGTCTGGACAAAAGCATTAGATAGTTTCTGCGCCTCAGGGCTGGGCTGACCTCTCGCATGCTGTTGCATCCTTGAGGGGACTTCTTTACTCCCTCCCTACCATCACATTTATTTCTTCCTCCACAGCTTCACTGTCTACCCAATTCCTCTCTTCGTACAGTAGCTTGGGAAAAACACTCCAGGCAAGGATTTTGAGTCTCTCAGATATGACGTTGAAGAGATGTGACCTGACACACAGAAGGGAGAGGGAGAAGATGGGGGTTACAGGCTAGTCACAGCTCAAGACTCACACAACCGCGAGTCCCTGTTAGGAGAAAGGGTAGATTTCAGTGAGTCACCCAAAGGAAAGCATCCTGATCCTGAAAAAGAAATAGGAGCAAGCAGGATGTAGAGAGAATTGCTCTCCTGCTTGAGGCTATGAGCATGCTAAGAGAAGCAGCACTGAAAGAAAAAGGAAGATGCACAAGGATCATTATTTCCTTGGCAAAGTAGCAAAGTTCTCTATTACTGAAAAATGGCACATGGGAGTTTTTATGCCCCAGAAGATGAAGGGTCAGGTGAACTAGCAAAAGGTTTTACAAGAAATATACCATTTACCCAAGTTAAAATCACATCACTGTGCTGGAGTTTGAGATTATGTTTAGAGAAAAAAATAAACAAATAAAAATAACTTGAAGAACACATAGTGCTATTTCCTTATCCCTTCCATGTACAACAAGGGTACCATATGGGCCCAAAAAAAGGACAGGAAATCTTAAGGCAAGTAATTAGGCTGCATTTTCTACAAATCACCACTTAGGACAGTAGTTCATTTAAATTTCCTGGGTCTTCCAATCTGTAAAGCAGAGACAAGAGTCACTAGGACAGGGATGTCCTTGGCATTTCCATCTCATCCATGTCTCCCACACCAGGAGCACATGGAGGAGGAGCATCAAGGTGAAGAAGTGTGAAAAGGGCTAGCTGTCAGGCCAAGTGCCAGTCCCAGGAGAAGGGACAGCAATGTCTAAGTGATTTATGTAAGCGATGCAGCTCCCAGGAGAGGGGAGCAGCAGTAGCAGAGAGCAGGACGTGATAAATACAGATTGTAGCAGGTGGTCCAAGAACTGTCTGTGATTTCAGCAACCATTTATCCAAACCGGATGGAACTGCCTACCACACAGCCCTGCAACAGCAAAAAGCAAGCTAAAAAACCACAAAAGCAGAGCAGGCGACTGAGAATATTCAGCAATCACAGATTGCCAGGAGATGAGTTTCATTATGAAAACATTCCAACAGATGGCAAAAGTGTGACAATCTAAGGTATGAACAACACTGAAGCAAACCCAATCCTCTTGCAACAGAATCACAGACTCACTGTTTTGGCTGGCAATAAAGTCCAGAGGTTGTTTAGTGTGACCCTTGCTCACAGCAGGTCTAAGAAGATCTGTTTGGCCAGGCTGTGTCAGTGAAGGCACACACCTTCAAGGATAGAGCTTCCACAATCTTCACGGGCAACATTTTCCATTATTTAAGCATCCTCACAGTAAAAACAAAATTTTCCTGATATCTAATTGATATATCAAAGGCAGAGAGCCCCTTGCAGAGAGAGCTAGACAAATTACAGGGCTGGACAATCACCAACTACACAAAGTTAAAGAAAGACAAGTGCCAGATTCTGCACTGGGATGGGGCAACCCTGGATGTTCATGCAGACTGAGGTGCTGGAAAGCGGTGCCATAGAAAGGGACCTGGGGTCCTGGTAATGGCAAGTTGAATATGAGTCAGCAGTGCCCTGGCAGCCAGGAGGGTCAACCGTGTCCTGGGGGGCATCAGGCAAAGAATCGCCAGCTGGTTGAGGGAGGGGATTGTCCTGCTCTGCTCTTTATTGGTGAGATCTCAGCTTGAATATCGTGTGCAGTTTTGGGCACTGCAATATAAGAAAGATATTAAGCTATTGGAGATTGTCCAAAGGAGGGCAACAAAGATGGTGAAAGGCCTTGAGAGGAAGCCGTATAAGGGGCAGCTGAGGGCACTCGGTTTGTTTGGTCTGGACAAGAGGAGACTGAGAGGAGATCTCATAGCAATCTACAGCTTCCTCACAAGGGGAAGTGGAAGGTTTGGCACAAATCTCTTCTCTGTGGTGACCAATGACAGGACCCGAGAGAACTGCGTGAAGCTGTGTCAGGAGAGGTTTAGGTTAGATATCAGGAAAAGGTTCTTCAATTAGAGGGTGGTTGGACACAGGAACAAGCTTACCAGGGAAGTGGTCACAGCACCAAGCCTATCAGAGTTCAAGAAGCATTTGGACAGCACTCTTAGGCACATGGTGTGATTCCTAGTGGGTCCCTTGCAACTCAGGATATTCTATGACTCTACTTCCTATGTTCTAACTTGTGATTGTTGTCTTTGTCTCATCATCAGACACCATCAAAAATAATCTGGATACATCTTTTCTGTATCCCCTGATCAGGTAGTTGCAGACAACAAAAATAGCCCTCCTCTGCCCTTTTATCCTCAAAGCTGCAAAAGCCCAGACCTCAGACTCTGCTCACATGCCAAGTTCTGCAGCCTCCTGATCATCTCAGTGGTGCCCACTAGGCTTCCCTCAGTATTTCCTTTAGATGAAGTGCATTTCTTGCTCTGGAGATCCCCCACTGGACAGAGTTTTCCAGATGCAGTCCAACAACTGCTGGAGACAGGGGAAGGATCCCTTCCCTGGGCCTGCTGGCAACTCACTAACAAGGCCCAGGGTGCCATCCGCGCGCCTTTGCATCGAGGGCACACTGCTGCTCATGTTCAAGTGGTTGTCCATCAGGATCCCACATCTTTTACTGCAGGGCATCTCCCTACACAACCAGCCCATGCTGCTGCAGGGGTTATTCCCTCTCAAATGCAAAGCCTGAAACTCAGTTTTGCCAAGTATCTTAAGATTTCCCTCAGCCCATTTCTCCAGCCTGGCCACGTCCCACTGAATAGCAGCCCTGCCTTCATGCATTTTGACCACTCCTCTCCATTTGGCCTCATCCACAAAATAGTTTCTTATGGACACAAAAAGTTTCAAGAGCAAGGAGCAGAGATCTCTCACAAAATATAGCAACTGGGGCTCTTGTTAAGACCATCAGTGAAATTTTTAACATTTCTGCATGGTTTGTTCTCTTTGTACTGTCCATGCTATGAACAAACAAGCCCAATTCTTCTCTCATTTATAGGAGTCTGAGCTTGAAGTCCATGAATTTGACATATTTACAATATTGCAACACTACTCTGTGTGTGAGTGTGTGTATGCGCACGCATGTACACCCACAGAGATGGTTCAGGAGATACAACAACTGAAACAGGAATACTGCAGAATTTGGAGGAGCAGCTGGATATGCAGCTAGGACCAAGTTACACACTAAGCCTAAAGTGACAAGAGGAACTCTAGGTTTGGTCTTTCCTGACTTGAATTCTCTGGACTGTATCTTAAACAGGATATTAACTTAAAAACTAATCAGAAATAATTTTTAAGACTGTAAAATGTGCCATCAACCAAGGATTATATTGTAATCATATCAACAAGTCCAATACTCCTGATGATGATGATATATAGATAACTTCACCTCAGGGTTAGGTCATGAAGCATCTATAACATTTATCTCTGTGTTCACATGGAATGAGTCATCACCTATACTCACGTAAACAAACTCTTCCTTGAAGAGCTTATAAATTGAGAATCATGAATAGCATACAAGGATTAGGGAAGACAAACTATTTGGTCAAAAGAAACAGAATGTATATCATACGCAATGTAAAATACTGTCTGACTTGCACTAGCTTTTCCACATGCAATTGCTAGGTGGCAAATACCTTGCAGCAATTTTTCATCACAGAAATGGATTACGGAGAAGGACATAAATATTTCATCAAGTTTCTATGCAACTGAAAAACAGTCCTTTGCAAGGGATACATTAAGTCAATGTTTAATCCAAGTCTTTACTCAGAAAGAAGGTGAAGTTTTGTTTTGGGTTTGTTGGTTGGTTTGTTTCCCCAAACCAATTGTTAGATTACACTGAACATTGCTGCCCAGAGAAGCTGCAGATGCCCCATCCCTGGAGCTGTTTGAGGTCAGGCTGGATGGAGCTCTGAGCAATCTGGTCCAGTGAAAGGTGTCCCTGCCTATAGCAGAGGTGTTGCAATTAGATGATCTTTGAAGTCCCTTCCAATCCAAACCATTCTATGATTCTACTAACAACTTGATAGGAAGAACACTGTTACAGTTCTCATGTGTATTTACCAGCCAAGTTAAATGCTACCAATTGTCCTAGTCCTGCAATTATTTTACAGTGTGCTGACTAAATTGAGGGGGACAGGCTTTTCATTCACATAAATACACCAGTACCAGGTGTCCCACCTGTGGGAAAGAAGAATCTGCCATGCCCTAAAAGGCAG
Source organism: Corapipo altera (assembly GCF_003945725.1). NCBI lineage: Eukaryota > Metazoa > Chordata > Aves > Passeriformes > Pipridae > Corapipo > Corapipo altera. Next base: position 15,159,122 of record NW_020884873.1, read on the forward strand.
CGATAACTTACCCCAAACATCTGCCGAAGGTCAGGATCTCGGAAGCGGAAGGGAATGTTAGACACATGAAGTCGTTTTGGAGTGGATTTGCTCTCAGTATTCTCGCTGCTCTGCGTCTGTGATTGCTGTCCATCTGTCTGTGCCCCTCCTTCTGTCTGCTGAAATCAGAGAGACAAAAGCACGTGCATGAGTAGAAACCACAACTCCTCCTCACATGCTATGTCTACCTCTTTTTAGGTATTAGCACTACACTTGTAACTGCACTATCTAGCACTTGGCAATTATTTTGATAAAGCCAGCAGCCCTTAACAATTGATTTGTTGTTCTTCCCCTCCCTTTCCATGAGTAAACAGTAATGAGATCTCAGCCTCCCTCCCCTCGTATCACCTATCAGCTTAGTAGAGTTGTCTTCGGTTTTCTTAAATTGCTTCTCTCTTTTAGCCTGTTCTTCCTCACTTCAGCTGCCACCATATGAAAGCTCTAATGAAGAGGCGGATCTTTCATATCCTGAAGCTGGGAGGTAGTACCGCCACTCTAATCTCATGTGGCAGGATGTTCATACAATCATCAAAATCCCACAGCTGAAGTGGCAGCTCTTCACTGGGCCAATACCAGACGTGCATCCCCAAGCAAAACGGCATCTGCTCTGTCAAGCTCCCTTCAGAGAAACATTACCCCAAAAGATGATCTACAATTAAATGGTAAAATCCATGTATGAACAGATTATGGATGTCTTTGATTAACTTTTCTCATACATTTAAGTGAGCCCAGGAAGAGAAAACAGTCATCATCATCACCGCAAAATTTATAAAAATTTCAAGTGCTACTTTCTGCTACCAGTTCCATAGCTAAGAAAAGGTATTTGTTCCACCATTCTCAAGCACTGACTGGCATTGCAAAGCAAGGCCAAAGGGTTGGCCAGGAGTTCTTGTTCACAGAAAAAGTACAGCACACAGGCAGAGGAATAAGTGGGACCTGTGTGCCAGAGGAGAGACCTAATGCCCCGCAGAGATAACTGGCAGAAGAAAAGAAAGGAAGAGAACCTCAGTCACTTGTGTGGGCTTAGACTGAAAAGGGGTAAAATTTGAGCACAGCACTAAATATAACGGCAAGGCCCCTTTGCAAAATGGTTTGATGGAAAAAATGGCATTCTTCACACTTTAGTCACAAAAACAACCTCAAAACCTCAGAGCTACAGAACAAAGCAGACTACAATTTGGTCGGTTTTATTGCTCTGTCCCTTTCCAAGCACATGCACTGACAGGCCAAGGTATTCAAAGAGCACCCACCCCCTCACTATCTCCTGCTGCTCACTCAGTCTCCTAGGAGTCATGCTTTGACTACCTGTGTGATGCACTTTTAAGTGTCATTTCAACTCTTAAGGCAGAAGTCAGGTTGGCATCTAAATTCATCAAGTAAAAAGTTCTACAAGAAGGCAAGGACTGTGCAATTGCTAGAGTCAGTCTTTTCAAGGCATTTTCAAGTACACACATAGGCTTTAAAGATGGAAGAGTAGGGGTGAGTTTTTTACTGGTTTGGGTCCTTTTTCCCCCCATTTTAAATATGTGATTTGTGTATCAAAGATGAAAAAAATCTGAGGGGAGTTGCCCACAACATCTCCCCAACCATTGAATGTACTTGCTAGGCTGATCTGCACATCACTCAATATATAACACTTCATGTACATTTGGAATCATCTCCACAGATAAGCTAAACCAGCAACATTAAGAGAGTGTCTTCTGCCCAGAAATATCACTTACAGACATGACCTTGAACTTGCACATTGGTTATAAAGCAAGTAAATATAAAGATAAGGCAAGGAAACAGTAAGCACTGGGGTCTTGTCATGCTGAGCAAAGCAGTGGCAGCTTTCCATCTCATTTTGGGAGGGCTGCGCATTCAGCAGCATAAAACATGTTTGATCTGGTTAACACAAATTAAGCTGTGGCAGGAAGAATGAAGATACTGCCCTGGCGAGTATCTCTACTTCCCATAGCTGTGCAAGTCTTAGGTGAAGCCTGGCAGAATGAAGAATTTTTATTTGGCTAAGACTCATCCATCCCACAAACAAAATTTTTAGGAACAACCTCAGAAACTTCCAGTTGCTCTTATCCAAAAGCTATCTCCACCCACCCCCACCATCTCCCCTCTTCTCCTGCCCTCAACCCCATGACAAAAAGGTTCTCCAAACATACAGAGAGTGCACCCTAGGGGAACAATCAATGCAGCTGGCCTGCGATTAAATCAGACCATGCTATTTAGTGGGGGGTTTTTTTATCGCTCCACCAGAGTGCTTGGCTCCTCAGGGCAAATCTGTCCAAGAAGGACAAAACACAGGAGTAGCCTATCTATCATCACTGTATACAACACCTGCAAGTGAGTTCTTTAAAGTAACTCCCAAAAAACACCAACACTCCTGCTAAAGGGGATATCTACAATCCACTTCGGAGCCCTGTTAGTGCAATTTGCCAAATCCCATGTTTTCTATGGCTTTGCATGGATTTGGCAAGTGAGCAAACACCCATGGACAAAGTGCATCTTCTGCTGTGTGAATGAGGAAACACACAGATCTTGAATGGTGATGACAAAAATGTTTTAGTCTTTAAATTTAAATACAGGTTGCACAGGACTGGATCTGCTGTTTCCACAGGGGAGGAAGCCAGAATGTTGTCTGCACTCCTCTCCCATCCATTTGTTCCTAGGCAAAGGGCAGAACTCCTTTCTTACCAAGGGTGTGATGTATCATGTAGAGTGGCCCACCCGAAAGCACTCACAGCTGGTCCTGCATATGGCAGTGTCATTTTGCAGTATGTGAGATGTGTACAGCAAGACAAATGCTTCAAAGAGGAAAAACAATAGAAGGAACAGGGGATTTTGGTCCTTTACCTTTTTAACTACACTGAGAGTCCCCAAATGCTTTTCAGGCTTTCACATACCCTGATTTTTCAGTGGAAGTTTAACATCAAATACCTTGTCTCTCTGGATGCTGTAGCTCCCTCATCTCTATGGTCCCATGGTCCTAAGGTAAGATTTGAACTTTCCACCACTATAACATTAGCTCAATACATATGACTACTGCCACACATTCAGCTACAACATAAATGAAAGAAACAGTGTCCTCAGATCTTTCTTTTTTTCCTTTTATAGTTATTCCTTGGCTTAATTCACCAGGAAGGAGATGAAAGGAAGGGCCTGGAGTCTGTTCTAAGGCAGCACATAACAGATGCTGGCAACAGTGCTACTCTGACCAAGCCAGACTACAAAAGCCCAGATTTCACCAAGCGCCCACTCCCCACCTTGACTCCTTCCCCATACGGAGTTTAATCTCCTTCTGGCCTCATGTCAACACTTCACAGTGAAGAAATGGACCTCTCCCTTTGCTATAGACAGTGATTCAGCTCGGAAGGGAGCTAACACACGTTCAATGCCTGTCATCAGGCAACACAGAGACATGCTGTGGCAGAGATCTCGCATTTAGGAGCTGTATTGCATTCACCGCACCTCCTCAGCGCAGTCCGTGTAACATATATTGATGCAGGTGATAATGTCATTCATGCCTGCACACGCAAGCTTTGAGCTCTGCTCAAGGTCACTGAGAAACACATCAGAGCTCAGGACACGAGCAGCATGTGCTTTACTTTTAACTACTTGCTGCCTGTGCCCCCACGTCAGCTCCTCCCTTACACCCACCAGCAGTAAGGAAACGCTACGCAAGAAGAGGCAGCTGCTGAGAAAAGCACAGACATATACATGTGCGTGTGCTCATGTAAAAGGGGAGGAGGACACCTGGCAACATGAGGGTGTTCTGAAAGGTTTGGGGCCATCTTCTCACCTCCCAGTTGGACTCCTCTGTCCTAACCCAGGTGGTGATCATTTAAATGCTGGGGATTTCTCCGCAGCAGCAGGGAGGCTGGGGCTCCAGCACCACCTGAGCTCCGAGCAGATCTCCAACCGCATGGCTAGACAGAGGGCTACCTCCCCATCAAACTAGACAAGCACCAGTGTGACAGGCCAGCACAGAGATTATTAATACCCAGAACATTCTGTTTACATCTCCCACTTGCTTCTAGAACTGGAACCGCTTCAGGTCCAAGTTAGAGACAAACAAAAAACAACCCCTCGTTCTCTCCCCCAAGAAGCAGGCAGTCCAAAATGCTGTGAATCATAATGAGGAGGTTAAGAGCTATAAATCACTGCAAAGAAAATATTTACAAAATACAAACTGTAACTAATATTTAAAAGGGGATTTGGGTGGCTTACAAAATCTAGGAGACAGACTGTGCTCACTCCACTGCTCCTAGACCAGTCTTGAATTCAAAAAACCCCAAACCCACACATCCAACCTTGTTTGGATCAAGAGCTTGAAGAACTGTGGAGACAAGGACTGAAAGCTACAAGTGGCAGAAGGCAATCTTCCCATTGCGAAGCAGAGTGCAGATAATGTGGAAAACTCTCTGTAACTTCTAGCGAAGAACCTGTGTCAAAACAACCAGTCACCCACCAATGAACAGATGCCTGCTGAGCAGGTTTGGTGGAAAAACAAGTGAAGAATTAGGCTCCAGACACAAGATCACTTTCCTGCCCCAGCACACTCTACTCAAGTCAGACTGAGGTCCTACACATCCAAGAGCAAAGGCCATGGGAACTCTGGCTGCTTAAAAAACTCGTTTAGCAGACACAAGACCACAGGGCTAATCATCATCTTTCAACAGCAGTAAATATAGTTTTACAATTATATCCATGTACTTGATTTTTCAGAGATGCCAGCAGCATTATATTAAAAAAAAAATGTTTGGGCTACTTACAGGCACAATTAACTATTATCCAAAGTACTCGGTATGCCAAAAAAACCAGACAAAAAATGCTAAGGACATACCAAATTACTTCTGCAAGATTTTTTTACTATTTTCAGTATAGTCAGATGAATTCAGGGCATATTTTTTCAATTGTCAGTTACCTATTTTCAGACGCACTGAAGCTTAAGTAATTTTGTTCACTTTCCTCATTAAAAACATACCTCACAGAACACAAACCTAACATAGGAAAGCACACAGGAAACTTTGCTATCTCCCCTGTACATCTCTGATTTGTCAGGTAACACTTTCAATCTAAAGGTGGATATTTCTAATGGGATTCTATAGTGCTTTTCACTTTTTCTTTTTTTTTTCTCCCTCACCTTTCAATGAAGTGGTGGAATGGAGCCCCCCAAAAAGCCTGCTCTGCTGGTCACAGCCAAACCCTTTGTCAGCAGTTCCAGCCCATTCCTCACAAAAGGATGCCCTTACAAGGTGAAAGAAACAGCAAGATTTCCCCAGCTAGTAGTCAACCCTGGACCGTTCCATTGACAGTGGCAGAAGAACAGTCACACAGTGACAGACTTTAGATCCATCCAGCCCATTATCTTCTTTCTAACAGCAGCCAAATCTGTGAAAGAGTGCAAGAACAGGGCAAATGTTCACTGGTTTTTCTCCAGCAAACTAAGACAGTTGATGTCACAACTTGCAAAGCATGCTGTGGACAAGAGTTGCAATGACGAGTTCTTCATTATATGAAAAAAACCCCAAGTAATAAAACCTGCTTTTTTTTTTTCATACATGGCACCCAGTTATTTCCTGTGTGCATCCTAGTAAGTGAAAATGGGAAAGTTCCCTATTTTAGTTCCCTTACCATCCAATATTCTGTGTGCTTGTCATATGCCTTCACTCCTGTCAGCTCTTTTTGTAAGTGAAGATTTCACTTCTTTTCATAAAGAACCTGCTACATTCCTTTCATCATCACTATTATCCTTCCCTGTACTACTGCTAGATCTGCTACAACCTTTGAAAGATACACAGAAGTACCACAGCTGTATACTCTAACATAATGATATGTGCTGATTTATTTCCCATTTCTCATTTTAAAACTGCCTCACTAGACACAAGTCTGCAAGTGCTGACAATAATCTGCCTCGTATTCAGAATAATAAAATAATCTGCCTCATATTCAAAGAAAACTCCTGATGTTAAATGTCAGGGTTTGCAACCTCAAGACAGCAATTTCTAGGCTGAGGTGGCCAAACAATCAGCAGCCAACTACTTATTTGAAGCTAGTTCTTCCTTGTGTCCACCTGCTCAGCAGTATCAGAAAATAACTGAGGATATTCATTAAACATATTCTTCACCTGAAATACCTCACATGAGCAATTGCTTTAATTACTAAAGGGATGAAAAGTAATTACAGAGGAAAATTCTGCAATCTCAGTCTAGGCAAGAAATACCCAAGGGAAAGTCATCATTATAACATCATCCATGTGTTGCAAAAGCCAGTTGAGGAATCCTTGGTGCCGTTGGCTCCCTTCTATCTAAAGTCTTGCTAGATGTACAGGGCACAGCCAGACGACCAAGCACCTTCCCTGCCTTGGTTTTGAACATGACACATATGAGTCTCCCACCACAGATGCGTCTCCTTTGAGAAACTGGAAAGTCGAGATCCCTTTATGGCATAGTGGGTGAGTTAAGTATGTCCCAGTACGACAGCACATCAAGAAGCCGAGGCACAACGCTCTGTAATTAAATAATGCTTTATATTGGTTCATGACAACGTAACATCAAGGCAACAGCACCTGCCATTTTCACACAAAATAATTTACATAAACTTATTCCTCTTCTTCCGTATCTCCAGCTGCATTCCATAATTTATACAGACATACAGATTCTTCCCTCTGACATTAACAAGAGAAACAAGTTGAATAATCAGCTCGCAGTATTAAGTGCATTGCATTTACTATCAAGCAAGCTTTTTTAGTTCAGCAGATGATTAATCTTCCCTCTGCGGGTAGAGTACCAGGGGATGCAGAGAGCTGACAACTGCTCTCGGCTTCTGGCCACGCTCTCCATACGCTTACCTTGCAACAACAGCATTTGCTGGATCCCTCCAAGAGCTGCTCTAATTCATTAACCCAGCAAAAGAATTGGACAGCTTTCTGCCAGGTCAGTGAATTAAAGTGGCTCACGTAAGGAATGCCAGAGCCAGTAAATAGGAGTGGGAGTTTGTGCTTGGAGCCAGATATCTCTTTTCTGACAGCAGTGAATCTTTTAGATCAGCTCAGCTGCCAGAGGTACTGCAGCCTAATTAGCATTTCCCCTTGCAGCTAACTATGCTGGGTGTCTCCATTAGGGATAAGAGCACCAAAGTAAACCAAGAAGGGGGAAGGGAGAAAAAACCAGGCGACCCAGCACTGTAAGTAGTGAAATGCAGAGTGTCAACTGTTTAAGAGACAGGCTGCAACAGGCAGACCAAGTAGGCCAAATATGGTCCGGTACCTCAGTCTATTTTTAATCCAGTTCTTTCAGCTGTGCTTTGGGACAGTATCAAGAGAAAGGACAGATGCCTGGAGATGAAGTATGAGAGATCTGCATACCAGGCAAGAAACAAAGCTCCACAGATGAAGCTTGATCCTAAAATAAAAAAAAGATTCTAAAATATGAAGTTGTTTGTATTACACTACCTATTGTGTCAATTTCTTTTCCATGCCTCTGTTCTGAAAGCTCTGAATGCTTTCCACTACACTCACACTGCCAGAACCAAGCTCATCCTTAGCTGGTGACACCAACCAGTCGTTCCCCTTTGCTCAGGGCTTTTAGACTGCATAGGAAGGCATGGACTTTGACTCTCAGAGTTTATTTTACGTAAGTTCACTACTGATCTTTGACCTCAGGCTTCCAAATCACTGTCTATTAACTCAGACACCACCGCTAATTTCAAATCAATCTGAGTCACCCACAAGAATCTGCCAAGTTTCTATGAAAAGGTGCTCCTACCTGGTGTGTTAGGGACCTTGCTACAGACCCCTTCACACTGCTGTGTAGCATCTTACCAACAAGATTAAATTGCCCTTTCCATGAGGGGCCCCTAAGCTACCCCATGTTCTTTGTTACTTTGGCAATTATCCTAAAGGCTATCAGCCTAAAAAGCAGGAAGGCCCCACCATCTGACCACACCTTTTGCTATCTCACCCTGTCCCGACAAATGGACCAAGCACAGGCCTTGTTCTTAAAAGCAAGCAGGGAACTTATCTGTCTGGCTGAATGAATTTCTGAATCATCCCATGGGAGCACAGGCTTCAAGTCAGCAGCTAGAAAACCTACTGGCTGTTTGGTCTGGGGTATTACCTTCACACAAATGACAGCAACTGTGCTTGTCAGTCACAATAATGGGAGGGAAGGCTCATACCTCACCCCAATGACTTTTCACTCTATTCAAGTTAGCACTTTTGTTTGAGTAAGATAACAAAATGGTGAAAGGAAAAGATACCTTAAAGCATAGCAGTCCACATGGACTGAACAGGTGTATCCAACAAGCAATAACCAGTGCATGTAATGGACAAGGTGCTTGACATTACATGTAAATGTTTAAGGTGAAATACCCAACCTGTTCTGCTGTATATTTTATAGCACACTTTAGCCTGAGTAACTACTGAGCCTTCTTCCTTCCCCTAGATCCTACATCATTAATCAGCATACTGAGATGGAGAAAAGTTACATGGAATTACATCCCAAGGCAGCCCACAGAATAAAAGTAACTTCATACAGAAGAAGTCCTCTACAAAAAGATAAGGGGACTTGGAAGATCCAGGATGCAGTGGATGTGAAAGCAGCATGTGAAAGGCCCTTGGTTGAGGCACCTTCCCCCCTCTCTCTCCTTGGATTTCTTTATGTGCCACCATCTGGGATCCTTTGGGCTTGACGAGTCCCAGCCACAGCAGTCACAGCAACACCCCTGTCTGTGCCCTCACCCTTTCCCAGCCAGCTGGGGCCCTCGAGCCTAACTCTGCACGCTCAGCTCACACATCTTTAACCACATCAAATGGTCACACCAGATGTGCCCACCTGTTTCCAACAGCCAGTACAAGTGTTGTGTGTTATTCAACCTGTTTCTTGGATAAACCCCTGCCAGTCAGGCTCCCTCTGCAGACTCCTGGCAACACCACTGCCTCCCAGCAGTCTCCCAGCAACACTCCCTCCTCACAGATGGGCTCCCAATCCCTCCTCATAGGCTAGCCACACGCTGTGGGCTCCTTGGAGCCAGCTTTAGTTGATAAAACACAGAGCTCAGCCCTGCAGAGCCACCGAGATGGCTCCTAATATGGAAGAGGAGCAGGAAGGTTGGCAAGAACTTACATTCAAGGTCAAGAGTCACATCATTTCCATTAAAAAGAAATGCTCTTAAGCTCTGGACAAGGATGGGAACAGCAAAAACACATGGGGAAAACCACTGCCCTGTTTTATTCCCTATTTCCAGCTTCCCCATCCAACCAGCAGTGCTTGAGAAAGTTGCTTGCTGGAGACGGGCAGCCCAAATCTTACGGCTCGGAACGACATCGGACAATCTGGTGCTAAAATGATGACTTGCATTTCTGCACACTGCACCAGCTCTAAGTTTTATTTCCTGCCTGACCTCTTCTCATCTACGTTTGTGTTTACAGAGTAAGGCACTCAAAGTTCCTTTTACACACTATCAATGTGCCTTACAGGGTTTGTACTCTTTTGTTTCTTCAAGACGCTGAAGTTGAGGCATTCCCAAGATGAAATCAAAGATATCTTCACAAAGTCATGACCAATAGAGTCAAGCCACTGCAGTGGAGCAGAGGCACACACCAGGAACTGTGCACACTTGAGCTGGCACTATCAGTTCTTCCAACTGTTGGCACTGAATTCATTCAGTACTTACCAGGGAAAAAAATAATCTCTACAAGCCAAACACCAACTACAAGTAAAACTGAAAGCATTAACAGATTAAATCCGCCCCTGAGTGCCGAAGGCTCTCACCATAAGGCTCTTTATTAGGAAGTTAAGTCTTAACAAGTGGCTTAAGGGGTGGATAAAGCTTTTCCTGGGATAATCTGCCAGCATGTTGCCCAGTGCCAGTTCCAGGCCATGGGAAGAAGAAAGCAAAAATACAGAAGATGCTAAAAATCTTGGTTTGGCAAATGGATGACCAGTAGCTAAAAGCTCCTCTCCTAACTTTGCCCTCTGAAGCTCCCTGCCATCTTCAAAAAGTCAAATAAAAGTGATTTTCTACTCTGGCAGTTTCCTGAAAACAAAACCACATTGGGATTACATCTAAAATGCATGTGTTCACCCTAATTCTGTGTACCATCAACCTTCCAGAGTTTGCCTCCATCATGTTTATTTGAACCATTTGCCAATTAACACAAAGTTATTAACACTTTTATAAAAGACTGTCTTTGGACAACACCATCATGGTAACAACATAATGATTTTAAATACTACTTTCCTTTTTATTTTTTTTTTTCTTTGCAGACACCAATTCACAAGGGGAAAGATGGAAACCTAGTAATGGAAGGTCAGAAGCCATGTTTTGTTTATAATTCTCTCCTTCTCAAGTCTACTGCTGATTTGCCGTATACTTAAGAAACAGCAATCCAACCAATATCTGCTTTTCCCCAAAGCACTGTGCTGCTCTCCTGGCTCTGCACCCTTGTGCACTTACTGCAAGAGATCCGTTCTGCGTGCTGGCCGTGTTCGTGCTCTGCTCTCCGTGCGGCTGCGTGCTTCCGTAGAGTGTCAGATTGTGCTCGCTGGTCTGGCCTGCATAGTCCTGAGTGTGTGGCACCCCGTACTCTGTGGGAATCCCATTCTGTGGGGGTGGCGGAAATGGGATTGTGGTGAATGGCTGCACCATTGCATCAGGAGTTGCTGCTGGCTCCTGGTTACCCTGAAGAAAGGAAAAGGAGAAAACAGATTTATACTACAGAAGGTAGATCAAAACGTCAGCCCGAGAAACAACACACACGTGTACATGTGAACATCCCACCCACCATTACCCTAATATTGCAGTCTTCTATTACCTGTTCTATCAATAAGAGCATGCCTTACTCCTCTGAGCCATGACATTGTTTTCTTAATCTTTTCAGAGCAACTTTTTTGCTAATGGCTGGCACATGGAGAAAAAATTATGGGGTTTGCAAATTGCATACCCCTGTGATCTCACACATAGCTTTACACACAGTAAAGCATTATTTTGGAAGGGGGAAGAGACTCTGAAACATTGGAACAGAGAAGGAAACACAGAAAGAAGATCAGGCTTCTTTAATATCCCTGAAAGTACCGTAACTGGGTCCATCTCCTCCAGCCTGACACTCATTGCTCTGCTCACAAGCAAGCACATCATGTGGTTCAGAGCATGACTCTCTGTTATGTTGCAGTAATAAAAAGTTTACTTTTTCCAACCCATCTGTGCAGAAACCCCCTTCTTTGCTCTGGTAGCACTGAGTACACAGCACAGGTGCTCAGGTATCAATTGCTGGAATATCCAATTTGCTGCTTGCTGGCCATGCAGAAGACACCAAGGACCTGTAGGGAACTGAGCTGAGATTGCAAGCCTGGAGCACACTCACTCTTTCCCATTCCTGAGCATCCCTATTATCACAAAAGACATTAATCACCCACTCCTCCCTTAGCTTTGGGTATCCCACAGAGACCTCTGTGCTAGGATAGTGGGCTTTTTAGAAGCTTTTAGCACTGTCTTAGATGTTGCTGACACCAACCAGATGACTCAGAAACAGAGACCTGACCATGCAAAAGAAATCCAAAAAAAACCAGTAAAAAATGTTACACCATCATGTCAAAAAAACCACAATAAGCAAACAAAAAAGCATGCAGCTCTGCAGCCTCTGCAGGGATCTCACCAAAGGGGGAGCAGGGAGCTGCATTCAGCCACCTGGGGTGAAGGAGAACAGCCTTGACATTGAAGCCCAACCCTGGGAAGCCCAGGCTGCTGCACTGCTCCTACTGCTTCATCGCCGCAGCAGAAAAAAAATCCACAGAAAAGATTTATGATAGGAGGGCTGTTTGATTTATGTGCATGTCAACAGACTAATCCTGATTTTAAATTTTGGCTGCTGTTCCAGCCCTGGGTCCTCCCCCACAAAGTCTGAGGTGCTCGAGCCTATTCTAACACCAGCATGCTTAAACCAATGGAGTAAAAGCGAAACAGACCTTATCCCAGGGGTAGGAAAGGCAGAGTGGGAATTACCAGGCAGCCTTTCAGCAAAGAGAGCGCAGGACCCGACAGACCTCCAGTGAAGCTGGACAAACCTCTAATTCCTTTTATCAGCCTACCTGCAGCTTTCCCTTCCGGGCGAAGGAAACAATGATAAACGCAGCACACCTCCAGCCAGCACCGGGTCATTCAGACACTGGCTGAATCCCAAATTTGCTCTGACATTAGTCTATCTGGTCTGCCTCCCCTGGGGGCCACGTGGCCACACGCTCCTGCAGCTGGGGAGAAGGAGAGGGAAGGGCATTCAATACCACTCAGCGGAGCCACGCTAAAGCCTCGGCCTGCGCCGGGAACGGACCGTTTCATTAACTCAAGTCCAGCCACTGCAAAGCCTTGCTGCCTGCAGAAACACAAAACTCTGCAGCCTTATCTGAGAAAGAAAAATTCAGGCACGCACGCCAGCCACGGCCAGTGCTCAGCTCCTTGCACGCACTCCCCCAAGCCATTGCAGCCCTGCGTCGTGTGCTCGCGGGTCTGCAGGGGTTTTTTCACACACCAAGTACATTTTCTGAAAGCAGGACAGGATTTTTTAGTTTTCTCCCCCAAAAGGAGGGCAGTTCCACCAGCACTCTGCTTCTGCTCATTCCTTTGCCATTCTCAGCTTCAAAGCAAGGCATTTCTGACTCAATCTAAACTCACCAAGATCCGCAGAGCTGAGTTCTGAAACGGGAGGCAGGAGAGGCAGAACGATGGTTGTCCCACTGCAAACCAGGTATCAGCAACCCTATCGTTCACTTGCTCACACTGTTTATCTATCCCCTAACACGACAACTCCATTCTGTCCACATACCGCCTCCTTTCCAAATTCTTCTGCTTACAATATTTCATTTTATCCGATTGTCTGTGTGCTACGGCCCACACTGTCTGCCCCTTTCTTACGTTTAAAACAGGACTAAATATGAAACTGATTTTTTATTTTAAATTAAAAAATTGATAGGGTAACCCCAGAAAAGATGCAGGTACAGAAACTATTTACAATTTTCTCAGAACAAGCTAGATTTCCAAGCCAGTAGCATCCCAGATCAGAGGAACAAAATGCTAATTAGCCCTAAACAAAACCTATTCTGCCATCCTCTCTACAGTGCAGGGCTGCTCCCCAAAGGACACAGTCCAGCATCTTGTTTAATCTCACTCTTAGACTACTTAAAATGCCAGCCCATGAACCTTGTATAATCTTATTTTCAGTGGTTTTACCCCTCCATTAATACTGTTCCCTCCAGTTTAAATGCATTTCAACCTTTTTAAATATTTTCTTTCCCTTCTTCAATTATCTACAAATGCTTGAAGGATGAAAAATACTTACTCTCTCTTCTGTTGCTTGTGGCATTTTGATAATACGTATTTATTTTGAGTTTAATCACACCTCTCAAGCCAAAATATCCTGGTAACTTTATTTATTACTTCTCTCTGACCTTCTTAGATTTTCAAAGAAAGGATTTCTGGTGCCGAATGAATGTTTTTAATACCATTGTCACCCCACCCCACCCCAAATCGCATTAACATGCAAAAATCATATATCTTTTATTACAAATGTATCCTTCATTTAATGTCTCAGGTTACCTGGAGATTTATCACCATTATGTTTGTCCAGGTTTCATCTTCCCATGGAGTATCTGTATCTCAAATTATTTCTCTCTTTATATGATTATGGACATATTTCCCATCTGATTTTTTCTGTAATTTTAATTTCCTTTGGTGCTTTAGAATTACTTTTTTCTCTGTTTCCACTAGTGTCTGCAGAAAAGGACTCCTGATGAGATCTCTGCAGGTTACACAGCATACTGATATCCTCCAAACCCAGAGGAGATTCTACCTCTTCTGTTAATCTGCTAAATTTCAACGTTTACATACTTCATATTTTCAAGAACTAACACAGGACATGCACAAAAAAACCCCCATTAATCTTCAAACATAGAATCTGAACTCCTTTCCCTCGTTCTAACCCACCATAGAGAATTCTGCAGTCAGAGGTGCTGCTTCTCACATTTCTCAGGAGGTACAAAGAGCACGAAGAAACCCCAAGTTTTCCAGCTGAAGGTATGTACTTGGGAAGAGAGACTCAACAGAAAGTATTTTGTCCATCTAATCCTGACAACATACCTCACTGTATTGCCAGTCCTGCCTGCTCTAGTCATGAAAATCTCTGTAACATCTACTTAAATGCAACAAGAAACCCAGATAGGTATGTCCAAGGCAATCACCATCCCCAAACACACACAAGGACACCATCACGAGACTAGGAAAACCTGGCTGCAGCTCCCCTCAAAAGCTAGTGTCATCTTAAACTTCTGTGAGGGTATGAAATAAATCTTAACTAATGTTCAGGAGCAGACAGACACTTCTCTCGGCCACTGTGCATCAGGCCAGCAGTCTTCAGGAGGGGAGCGTGATGGACATTTGGTTGCAGGAATAGTTGTGGCAATTCCAGATCATCCAATTCCCTCCACAAATTTGTGCTGCCATGCACCAACCACGATAGCTGTCATCCCATGCTCAGTCTGGGAAAGGCTGGTCAGCGCAAGTGGAACTCAGTGTAATTAACACATACTGCTTAAAAAAAGGAAAACACTTCAATAGGATACAGGGTAACCTCAAGTTCCAAAAAGAAGAAGTAATTCCTGTGTTTGCTATTCATTCTGTTGCTCTGCTCCCACAGAAATCATTCATTCACAACAGGTGGGAATTCAAAGCAGCCCTTCCCTTGCAAAATGTTGGCATCTGATTCATCAGCACTCAAGACCTCAGAGCACAAGAAGGATATGGATATTCATTTGGGCTCCCTATTCTCAGCCCTACAAAGGTCTAGTCAGGTCCTTGCAGGTGCCAACTTTCTTCTTTAAGTCAGGGTTTCTCCTACACTGCTCATTACAAATCCGTCCCATATTTTGTTTAAAAAACAAATTAGCTAAAACAGTGAAAATCCCTAATGGGGACACATTTCTTGGAGTTTATGCAGCTTTAACTTAATTAACGAACTTTGTAGCTCCAAGCTAAGCAGAGGAATGGTAAGTAAATGCACGTAGTGGTACCTTGTGGAAGGGTGGGAACTGGAGATGATGTCTCAACAAGGAGCAAAGTGGTTCAGCAAATGCAACATAGGATGAATTCTTTCAGCAGACAGCAGGTGGTGATCCAAGATCACTGCACTGGAGCGCTAAGAGCAAACACCAGAAATGCACACAAAGGCCTCCTACTTCCATAAAACTGTCAAAGATCAGTGAGTTTTGTGAAGGAGTGGTTTTGTTTTGCTCATTACAGAAACAGATGTAATTATAGGAATATGAAAGGAGCTTTATAGCAATGCAGCCCCAGATCTCTTCTGTATTGGTACACCATAATACGCATATTTAGTAAAGCATAACTACCCAAATAAAAATTATTAACCTGGTAAAGCTAAACTGGTACAATTTCTCTACAGACATGGCAATCTGCCACGAGGTAACCCATGTGAGCTATCCATAACCCTACAATAAGCATCACAGAAAGGTGCAGAGAAATGGTACAGCATATAAACATCAAATAATCTCTTAAAAATGCCTTTGAACTCTGCTAACCCCCAAATCACTGGTATAGATGTGAGTATAAGCCTATTAGTGGAATAGGGTTTCTAATAGGTATCTCTTCACTGAACTAATTTTATGAAACCTTGAAGCAACTGACTTGCAGCTAAGGGAGGTAATTAACCTGTTTGTGAAGACCAGAGTGTTCCAGCCTACACTGTTTGCTCTCTGCACTAACCTAATCCCTTTCGTAAACAGCAAAAATGTTTGTAGCTGGGATCTGAAGAGCCTGGCACGACCGTTCAACCTGGAGCCGCTGCCCACCCTCAGCTCTGCACGAAGGGATCCTTGTAAGTGAGAGGGATGTAGGGACCACACCGTCTCCTTTCTACAATCCAGCTCGCAGCCTCCTGCCAGGGACGCAAACGTGACACACAGCTCTGGTACAGGAAGCAAAGCTCTGCTCCCCGGCTGTTCACAGGCAAGAGAGAAAGGGTTTACCATACAAGGCTCCTGCTTAGGAGTAAAAGAAATAATAATCATAAAAATAATAATAGGCTGGGGATTTTTTTTCCCCCTCCCCTTCTCACAGGCGAACAAAAAAGCTGCTCTAGCAGGGTCCTCTTCTCAGTCTCTTCCAACACAGTCTCCCTTCCCTGTTCTGAGCTGCAGGTTCAGAGAGGATCTGGTTGGAGCTGTCACCATCCCACCTCCAGCTGTGCACTCCTGCCCTCTTCTCCCTGCCAGCCTGCCCACTGCTGAGCCCTTTCAACACATATCCCAGGGGAAAAAAGAAAAATTACTCACTTTTTGTTGTCAGGTTAGTTTTGTTGCCACTTAAGAGTGCTGAAATGCCTTGGCAAGGAGATGGAGGAGAATCAGAGCCAGAAAGGACAGGGGGTGGAGAAGCTGGGGAGGGAAGGGCCATGGGCACCAGCTCTTGGATGAGCTCAGGCTGCCAGGGAGCTGCAGTCTCCAGCATGCATTAACCCTCTCCCCAGGCAATCCCACAATTTGCCCACTGATAACAAGCAATTTCTTCACAAATGGGAATAGATACAAACCAGCGTGAACAATGCTCCCCAGACACACCCGGAACTCCAGCATTATCGCTTCCAGAAAAACAGAGACTGGGGCATTTCATTACACCAGAGAGGAACCTCACCCTACACTGGTAGCTCTCGCAGCACATAGAACCTAAGCTTTAATTTTTAAAACTGTGCTTTTGCTCTTTAGGGCCATGAGGATACTCAAACACAAGGGAAAGTGACGTACAGGATGATGAAGTGATGGCTTTCCAGCTCCCCAAACACCCCAAACCAGTGTCTTGGCCATGCCAACCCTGCAGGTACCCACAATCACTCTATGAGCTCTCTATATAAAAATGCAGCAATAACACTTCCTCCATCATGGCCATTTCATTACAGATTAGCTTCTGAATGGGAAGAGTGGGTAAAATGCCTACAGAAAGGAAATCTGGAGGTGAAAAGGATATATACAAAGGATATAACCATCTCACATTCATCTTTGTACAAACCTGTTCCTGGATTCAGAGGGGTATGTGACCCTAACCTGACACCCACAGTCCACGCTACAAAGGCATTTCTGTAACTCCAGAGAGCAAGACTGGCATGCCTGTGTGTCTGGAGACCGAGACTGATAAAATCAACACTCTTTCTTGGTGTGGGTTGATCATAAAAGCACCTTGAAGAGGATCACAGTAATAAGAAGTTTTGTATTTCATCTGCACATCTGGAGCTTGATCTTTCTTTGATCTACAACACACTGGGGTAACAGAAAAGGATGTTGGATTTTCACTTTACTACCATGGGCACAAGAGCAATTCCTCCTGAATCCTCCCAAAAGTAGGGCTCTATCTATAGGTATTTCTGCAAATGTCTGCTGGACTTTTATGCTAGTTCTGTTAAAACAGAGAAAAGTTCATATGTATGCCTTTTTTTTTTTTTTTTTGTAATTTAAATTGGATGTAATCATTTCGGAAATGCTTTTTGTATTGGGCTAAGTTAAGCCTCAATAAGCTAATCTTGCACCAAAGGGAAAAAAAAAAAAAGAAAAAAGAGATGCCTGCACTCAAGCTTGCACCTAGCTAACCATTTAAAGGCATGTTTCCTTCAATTTCCTGGTGCAAGCTTGCACTAGATTATCTAATCTTGCCCTTCCCTCTCCTAGATACGTAAAGCAAAGGAAGAACAAGTTATCTTCCAATACACACTCTATCATTCCATGCCACCAAAAACTGTTCTGTAAAATAAAGCAGCTGGCCTTTTTTTTTTTTAATGCATCTAAGAACTTTATAGAGAAGAAGTTCAAGCCCCCTTCTGTAAGAAAGGATAAAAGAAAATTATAGTCTTATCTTACTCTTATACACAGGAAGCACTCACTCATCCCCATGCTACCATCATGTCCACTAATGGCCAACTTTTACCCTATCGCTCTGCACAAACACAGGCTCTCAGTGCTGAATGCATACACACTTGGTAAGAAGCCCTTGGGCAACCTGCAAAGAGGCTTCCTGTTGGATACAGCCAAAGCTTTAGTTATGCAACATTAATAAGGCCCAGGGCCACATCTACTTACCAGCCTGAAACACAGCTTTCAGATTTTAAAAAGCACTGATTTCTGCTCCTGAAATCTACATTATTCCCCATTCAAAAAAAAAAAAAAAGTTAAATGTTACTAGCACAAAGACAACCCAACAAATGCTTTCAATCAATTCACGCTCTCTGGGGCTGATTAGAGAGAATTGTGTTTCAAGAGATGACATTGGGGTCTCAACATCTGTTTCCATTCCATATTAGGAATGAAACTACCTCTGAGAATTACTGGGGAGAAGGGGGTAGGGGTGTGGAACAAAGGAAAAAGTCACCAGGATGGATATATCTTCAGCAACAAAGCCAGCAAGTAAGAAAAAAGCTCAGGCTCAATTTTTTGTTCCAGATTGGTCCTTTAGCACCTCTCCTGGCTGTATTCTCCCCACCTCTGCAGTATTCCAAGTGACTGTTTTCCACTTCACAGTCAAACATTCTTGGGGGAAAAAAGATTTCCATAAGATGACTAGCTTTCAACAAATCAGCATGAAAATAAAGTCTCAAAATACTACACATCTAGTCCTATGTTAATCCAGCAGGCACCCAGAGCAGCAGAAGCATGTCCCACACAGGGGAGATTACTCTACCATCAGGAAAAGACGCTTAAATTTCTTCTGTCGGACTAGAATTCAAATGAGTCACAGCTAAGAAACAGTGTGCTGCAGATGTGTCACGTATGTTTAATCCAAACTAACTGTGATTAGCTATTCAGCAGATTAGCAAACCAATCACACTTTCAGCTGCATGATTGCAGATCCTCTCTCAGGGAAGCAGAGGCCAGTGGTGGGGAAGGAATGTGCTAACTGCTCTTTCAGGAGTGTTCCATGGTTGCATCAGGGTATATGGGCACTCATGTACATGACACTTTAAATGGCACAGAGGATTTTCCTGTGCTGGTTTTCTGCCTTACTCTTGATGCTAACCAGTGGTTCCTGGTGCTGCTCAGAAAAAGAAGGGCTACAGAATATGAAAATATAACAGGGAAGAAAATCCCACCTGGTGCCATGGTATCTCTTGACCAGGCTGTCAGGGTAGTGTCACATCTACTGTCACCTCAGCTAATTCTGCAATCAGATTGCTTGCTTCAGACAGCTTTGTTTCAAGGAAGACAGTAACTCTCCAGATGACATATTTCAGAAAACCAGTGCTGCTTCTCCAAGCCCAGTCAGGTACCTGGTGCTGGACAGATAAGCAATTTTTCATCCCATGTCTCTGCTCTGCAAATGGACTATCATCGTGTATCTGCAAGTACACCACCAAACCCCAGTGAGTGTGAGGAGTTATTCCTGCAACATCAAGAATTCAAACGGCTTTCCTGACTGTTTAAATCCTCATGAAGCTCATTCAGCCCCTTAGAAAGATTTGTATCTGCTTTAGTCACAAGAATTTCTCAAATCGACACAGCTATCTGTAATAGAGTCTCCCAGATCTCTCTCTATATCCAGTGCTCTTCTAGGAAGGATTTTGAAGATCAGCTTTGGTACTAGGCTTTCCTGTCCCCCTCTTCCCTGCTGTGAGGGCTATAAGCTGAAAGCGGTACCGAGCTGTGCAGAGGTCTTGCTCTGAGCTGACTTGGTTCCTGGAGGAAAGACAAACCTTAAAGCCCTGTCTGGCAGCTTCACTTATACTGCACTTATACAGGCCCCTTCAATTCCCCAGATTTCAGTGGCCAGTAGGAAAGTCCTCCCGCCTGCCTGCACTAATTCCAGTATCGCACAGGAAAAAAAGCAGCCCTGCCTCTGCTGCCAGCATAGGAGGAGGAGGGAGGGAGAAAGCGCTGGGAAGGGGAGAACACATCTGGAATCAATTGGAGAGCGCCGAATGCCTCGGAAAGAACTGCAGAGCTGGCAGAAACCATAGCGAGGAGCCACGTGTTCGGACGTGACTACGAAGCAAAGGTGGGGGACGAGACACATACAGCATACTTAAACACAAAACCAGAGCTCCTCTTGGGGCTCTTGGGGATTTTTTTTGTGCAAGCAGCTAAACATCTCAGTCCTGTCATATTTTCACTGCCCCTGGCCTATCATGGATATGGTCAGAATTCCATACAGAAGACAGGAGATGAGATGAGGCAAACGGGACCCATCTGTGACTCGAGTACCAGGATTCAGTCACGCAGCAGCAATATTATATCAAGCTGCTCTCAGGGCACAGGGTGGAGGAAGTCTGTGACTGACTTGGCACATGTTTGAGAACAGAAATTTGCCGGTTTAAAAACGCAGATTTCTTCCCACAGTTACTTTCCATTCCAGCAGTGCATTCTGCTATCTCCTGCTACTCATTTGTTCCAAGAGTAGTTTTCCATTTTTCAAGGAAGCCTCCACTATGTGTCCTGGAAAGCAGAGGTTCTGGAAAGGAGCAGAGAGTCATGGAGAAGCAATTCACCAGTGCAGCAGCCTGGCACAAAGAGTGACTACAGTTGTTCAGATATATTACCAACAAGTAAGATGTGGGAAGCACTGCTACTTTGGTACGTGGCCTTGGCCAGATGAAAAATAAGACACATGCTTCCATACATGAATTTTAAAAACAGAATTAAAAAATTCAAAAGGAACACAAAAGAGCCACAGAAATGACGACAAGACTGGAAAAAGCCATATGGCTGTGCACTGAAAAACTTGAAAAGCCCAATTTATTTTGCTCATAATTTTTTTTAAAAATTAAGTGGCAACTGATTATTTTGTGAAAGTATATTAATTGTGAGGGGGGAAAAACCACACGCTTATAATATTTAATCTAATTTAAAAAGGCATCAAGAAATAGCCAAAAGCTGAGACTGATAAATTCAGCTCTGGTAAAAGACACCATTTCATTTTGTTTGCTGATTTCTAAATGACAGTCATTAAGTCAGCTGCTGAGAAGGACTCAGTCCTTTCCATCTCTTTGCACCTTTGTGCTGAAAACATTATGTCACTCAAAACAGAGGTACCTGAGTGAGACATAATGGCCCACACCACATGTACAGCCAAAAGAGGCTATCTAAAGCCAGATCTATAGGACAATATTCTGGAAAGCTAACAAGAGCTAGTGGAAGTCAATGCACATAAACGAATGATTAAACTCAGGAGCATACACATTTATATGCAAAATGACTTCACCCTATGGAGAGGAAAAAGCTATTGAAAAGTATAGGTGCAGTTTTGTGTACCACCTAATATGATAAACTACCAACTGGCCTCAGAATCAGTGCCTCTGCTTCCCTCCCCAGCCGTTGAGAGCTCTTGTCATGCCACGGCCATTGCCAGAAAATTAATCCAAACAATAGTCATCTGTTTGGTCATAAACTGAACTGTCTCGCTTTATATCTGCTTAAGCACGATGCCCAAAGTGGTGAGGAGGCTGAACATATGGCCAGGGCAGAGAGATGAGGGGGACTATTCTTCTCACAGCAGCCCACAGTTACGCTACATTAAGCGCAACTTGAAAATGCACCTGAAAGCCACTTCATACAAGAACAAGAGGCTACGTGGACATTTAGCATATGTTACTGCCACTACCTGTTTCACTTATGCTTAACTTCTAAAGCACGCCCATGTAAGCCAGCACAAAGCTGGTTTGTACACAGTGAATTTGTCAAGTATCTCAGAAAAGATTTCCCCATTGTTATAAAATCCTTTTAAAGCCTCTTTCCCCCAGGCCTTCCAGCTAATGTATGTTTACCAAATTCCTGCTGTAACCACAAACCAGTATAGACTTCTCCCCTACACAGGCCACCTGCACAGCTGAAAGGTAAAACTCGAGGTCAGCAGCACATTTGACCACCTTTCAGGTGTCTTCTCCTGGGCTGGGTGCGATTAATGCAGCTCCTGTGGCCCCCAAGCTCAGCAGTACCTTTGGAAGAATGCCCCTCTCCCTTGCGACCACCACATCAATGCTTGGTCACATAAAGCGCGTGTGGGTCTCACAGTAGTGATATACCAAATATTCACATTAAACTACTGGCAGTCCCACTTTTAAACTGCTCTATTTTACTAAAGCTTAAACTGATAAACCTTAAAAAGCTAAACTGAGATAAGGGCAATCCCGTTTCAGTGGCATGCCTGTCAGCATCTGTAGCTCCCTTAATACATTACTGCAAAGGTTCCCGTGAAATTTACCCCCCTGCATAATTCCCAGTAGATCTCCACCTTCCACAGCCAAGTGCATTAAAGGTACTTCTTTCTCCCTCCTCATGCACCTACAGAAAGACAAGAGCACAGGATATGCAAAACTTAAACCCTTTCAGCCAGTCGGTTTGCCCTTCTGTACATCCCCTTTCACGCACACAGTGTCAGGCTAAACAAAGCCGCTCACTCCAGGATACAGGCCTGGAAAAAAAGCATTAGCATCTGGCAACCAAGAGCAGCACCCCAGCATAAGAGCCTGAGAGCAAATACAAGTCTCTGGCACGAAGAGGAAACACCGAGATGTACGCCTGACTGCTCCTGTCAATCTTGCAGTGGGGGAATGCCCGATTTTTTTTTTTTAAATATATTTTTATCATATTACTGAAAGAAAATGCCAGGGACTGCTGTGGCCCCTGTCCCTTGAGGCTGCACTGCTGCCATCAGGCTGCACTGCCTTTGCAGCGATGAATATTTAAACAGGGCAATAAATATTTCAGAGCACATTCATCCCAATGAGAAGTCTACTAGCACAAGAGAGTTGAGACAACTACGCAGAGCTGGGGCTGCTCCCTGTTCTGCCTCTCCAGTTCTCACACCGCCTGCCCTCCCTTGGCCTTACTTCCCTCCAGACCTCAACAGAGAGCCTCAAATATTCACGAGCACAGCTCCGGTTACTTTACAAACAAGCAGAAACACCCATGAAAAAGTAAAAAAGTGCTCCACTTTTCAGAGAGGTGCAGAACACAACGAGTGCATGCTTTGCTTTCACCTCTTCTGGGCTTTTGGGTGTTTGCTCTCAGGAAGAAAATAATTTCCTTGAAGACTCCACAGGATCTTAAATCTTTTAATACTGCACCTCAAAAAAAGCAAGAAACTAAGAGCAACAAAGCCAAAAGCTTGACAGCACCCGGTCGAGTGAGAATGCACGACAATCTCTCTCTTCCCCCCACAACTCTCTCCGTAATTTCAGTGGTGCATTTACTCGGGTATTTCTCCGGTGCAAGCAGCTCTGCTGGCCTCTCAGTGGGATGCTAACAGATGTACAAAACTTGGCCATCACTGGCATGAATAAAATTGGGTAGAAAACAGGTTTAGGACATAACAGAAAATGTATTCATTTACTCAGCTATCACCTGCATGCCCTTCATGGCTATTTCGACTGTCATAGTGATAAAAGCTTGGGTTTTTAACTAGGACCTTAGCTACAGTCTCACTTCTAAATTTTTGGGGTTTAAAGACTATTTTACAGGGTAACTAAAATTTTGCAGAAAATCAAAATCACATATAAAGAGACTTATTCAGGATCAAATTTATAGGGCCATGAAACCTTTGGTCAGAATCAAAAATTATGTTTCATAACAGCTTCCACTGCGTATCTCACTAAATTCAAAAGATCTGAGATGTTTGCTGGTTATACGATACATGGAGAAGGCTTCAGAAAACGGGTATGGCTACTCTGAGTGAAAGGAAGCCAAAAAGACACCCTCACAAACAGCAGCCAGCAGACAAAGGGTTATCTTAAATGACAGGCACAAGCTAGTCTGCCCTGGCTAACTGAGCTGCACCAGGACATCTCCTTTCCAGGTAAAGACTGTAATAAACAGTATATAGAAAGAGTCACCTCTGCCTTTCTTCGTACCCACAGACCATCTTTTAAAAGGTGATGGTAACTAAGCTGCAATCTCAACGTATCACATGCTGCCCAAGATGCCTCTCGGACTGCACAAGAACACACTTCTCATACCTGGATCCTGGCCCAGCTTAAGGTACAAGCTAGGCACCAAATGGTTCAGCCCTGTCATGGCTTAGGCACAGCAGGGAGCGTGCAAGGGTATGCAACAACTCAGCAAGGTCTGCAGATGCACAGTCTTGAATTAAACTGCTAAATTCCCCTGCAGTCTCATTTCAGCTGCTTTTAGTCCTTTGAAGGAGGACAGCCGGGTCTTTGCTTTGCACAGAAAGGGCCCCGCAGCACATCAAGAGTGAGTTTCCTACGGCAAGCCAGAGCTCCTGTTATTTCATCCCTGGTCCTCATAGCCAAGGGAAGAGACCAAGGTAGGACCCAAGTGCTGCACAGCCCGTTTGGGATGGCTAGTTTCTTATTAATGAAATTCTCTCTCATTCTCTTGGTCTGTGGCACGAAATGGCTCCAAGCTGAAGTACTGAACTGTACTTCAGTACTGAACTGTCAAATAGCAAAACCTCTTTCCATGTCAAGGAAGAGCAGCTGCCTACTGAATAGGTGGATCAATCACCTGACGCTACCCTCTGTCCCTTCTGCTCTTGAAAGAGCAGTAGCATCCCTCCTTCAAGACTGGTGATCAGCCATGCCACCAAAAAGATGCTGTTTACATTAAAAGTATAAAATAGCAGTCACAGCAGTGTAATTCAGAGAGTGACAAAAATCCTGCTGCTTTGCCAGCACTGAGTCCTGGGGTTTTACATCTCTGCTTCTAACCACCACTCCAGCTGCCCTTTATATATCACTGAAACTAAAGGATCCAGTCAGAAGTCAGACCCAACCTGACCCAAAAAAACATCTTGTACTTTCCTATCTTATTAACAGACCTCATACACAGATAGAGGAAAACTTCTCGGAACATGAGTATTACCTCACCAAGTCATTTCGAGCAGGAGCCACCATTTTACAGCAGATATCAAAATAACGAGTGTTCCTCTGCTGACTGTGCAGCTCCGTGTTATTCCCATGATGGGCCACATACCCAGCAGCACACTAACATGTTAAAAACCAGCATCTGGTCCCAGGCAAGAATAAAAACCCGTGTTTGATACCATACAAAAAGTGTTAGGAAGGAAAACAAGGTTTAATTCTGTGGCTCCTGAGGACCTCTCATGACTCAGAAAATAAATGCAAACAGATGTAAAAGTTAATTTGGATCATATCAGCTTCACCGGCATGCAAAGGGCAGAGTAGGCACCCTGGGGAGAGGGAGGGAAAGATTTGCCATAGCTCAGGTTACTATTGCTGACAGTTGACCTAAAACACCCCAAGATTTCAGCAGACTCTGCCAGATCTTCTAATTTTCAAAGGTGCAACCGATTCCTTTAAGAGATGTGATGTGTGAAACACTAACACTAACTGAGGTCAGGGATGAAGGAGATCCTGCAGCACAACTATGTAAATGGTCCAGATGATAATCCTCACTGCTTTAGAACAAGCCAAATTAACTGAAACAAGAAGAAAGCAGAAGTGAATTGTTCCTTTGAAGATGTAAAATTTTCGATCCAAATCAATGAGGACATAAGGAACTGAAGTAATTTCTCCGCAGTCTGAAGCTACTGCACAGAACAGACAGACACGGACAGTTGCTCTGTCCTACAAACATGCTCCTTCAAAACAGATGTCTGTCTGCAACCCAACACACTCAGTTTGCGAAGCCGGAGACCCAGCTTGCTGGACGGGCTCCATGGAATCATCTCCCAGACAGGCCAGCACAGCCCACAGATATACTTCATCAGTGTCAAACCTGAGAAATGTTCTTCAGCACGAGCCCTCAACACTTGGTTTTCACTTTATTTCATTTGACGAGTTCTGAACTGCCCATCATCACAAACCAAGCATTGTTTCTGTCCTATTAAATTTTTAGGAAGAGTTAATGTTCAGAAGTGGCCAACGACAGCATGTGTAGTAGCCCACAGCAGCAAACATATCTATTGTTAACTGAAGTCCCTTTGCTTTGTTAGGACTTGAAAATGCACTAGACGATTCACAGGGAGACTGATGTATCTGAAAAACTTCCTTTAAATCCTTTAAAATGAAAATTGCTCTTTTAGCTTCCCCTTACATGTCTAGGACATAAAGCCTTTCCAGAATCCCAGTATTTGGCACCACAGGGTACAAGGACCACCTGCATTTTATAGCCATGGTTGATCTTAGATGATCACAGAAGAATTGGTTTGAGCAACAGCCTCTAGTTTTGTGTTCTGCTTCTGCTGAGTACTACCAACATCACACCTAATCAACAGACTCATCTCCATGCACTTAAGCAAGAGCAGGACTAATACAGCTGACCTCACATGGGGGCAGAGGAGTAGCTCATACAGGCACAGTAATCCCAAGCAGAAATTTGGGACAGACACGGCTGAGGGCAATTCCTGAACCACTTCACAGCTGGATTGTGAAGATGTCCCTGCTCATGACAGAGGGGTTGGACTAGATAACCTTTAAAGGTCCCTTCCAACCCAAACTGTTCTATTATTCTATGATTTTATGATTTGCTACAGGAACATTTCTGCTAGGATTGCCTGAAAAGTAGCCAAGAGGCTCATCACAACTCTGCATTTAAATCATGTCAATCAAACGTGGTTCTTTCCTGCCACCAGATTCTTTTCTCCTAGATTTAGGCCATAGAGTGTCTCAGAATAACTGTACGGTGACACACAGAGCCTCACAGCTAACCTAGAGGCCTACTACACTTTTGAAAGCCACTACAGCCTTCTACAAATGTCCTAGAAGAATGAAATTTATCTTCCTTTATGCTCCTCCAAAACATTAAGAAATTCCTATTACTCAGCTCCAGCTATTCTTCCCTGTGTTACAAATAACATAGGTCAGAGTTTCCTACCCACCCACTAAAAAAAAAAAAGCCACCGGCTTTCTAAATACTTCTGCTTTAAGCAGAAGGCTGGCTAGGAGATGCGTTCTGGGCCCTGTGGCTGAGCTCTGCCAAGCAGGACCCCGGCCACCCATCAGGCAGGGAGGCTTGGAGCTGGCAGGCAGGAGGCAGGGTAGGCACAGACCTGAATGGAGACTCTCAGCTCTGCAGCTTCCAGCGCAGCTTTCTCCTGACTTCTGTGCCACACTTGCAGTAAGTCCTGCAGCTGTCAAAACCAGTTAAGAGTACTCCTAACAAAACCCCAAAAAAGCCCTGAGAAATCACATTTGAGCTGAAAGGGACAGTAAAGTCACCGCCTTTCTTACCTCTTCATAGCAGGGCTTGTTACAGGACCTTCCTTTTGTCTAGGGCCAGTCACCATTGGGCTGCTCAAAGCTACAGTTTCAGACTTGATGGAAAATACAGCTCAGGGATCTTTAATCTGATTAAACCCAATTTAGATTCATGTCCCTGAATAAGACAAAGTATTCAGAAATCTTGCTTTCCGACAAAGCACTGAGATCTCTGCAGTATTTTTTCCACTCTTCTGAAGCCCATGTTACCAGATAAATTCATTCTCACACTCTTTGCAGCATTTTGATCAAAAGAAGCTTTGAAGGGACCTAGAGTCCCTCAGAAAAATTCTCTTATGATGGAGGTTTGTAACTGGCTTTGGATGACCTAAATTCTTTCTGACACCAAGAGGGTCAGTCCCTCCTTGACTACACCTCTTCATCAGTCACACCTATTGTATGCTCATCACAGTCTGTCACTCACATCCCTGTGAAGGACACAGGAAGCAAGGAACTGTCCCAAGTTTCCACCACAGCTTTCTGTCACCACCTTTCTCATTCCTATATTTCACCACACCATACTCTTTGCCATAGATTGGCTCCATCACAGTCTAACATGACTCTCAAAAAGCATTAACACTTCCCCAACCAAACTTAGATAAGAGGGACTCCTGGAACTACTTTTCCTCCCTTTCCCACTGCTTCGAGACAGAAGGAGCTTCATCCTGGAACGGGGTGGAGACAGACCAAAGAATGGTTTTGCAAAGCAAATGTAACAACATTAAACAGCATCACACACACAAAGAAAAGCAAGGGGCAAAGTTAAAGCAAACTAAGCTGCATTAAATATTTGAGCACTAAGCAAAGTTAACATACCACAAATACCTTATAGTCCAACCAACGGTCAACAAATTGACTAATTCACTAATTTCACCAAATTATCATGCTCTTCCTCCTCTACCTCGTGATTCAGGCTGGAAGAATCCTTTGTAAGTTAAATTAGATCTAAAACTCTGTCTGAAATCCTTTCCCTTGCTGTCCTATTTATTCTCAACCACACTTTACAAAGCAGGAAGGGACACATACTGGAAAACAAAAGCCTTATGTACTCCTGCTCCCTAATATTCCTAAGTACTTTGCATAATTGTTCAGTTTTGATAACCTCTTTTCATATGCTGCAATAGCAAAAATAGGAAAAGCTACAAAGAACAACAAATCAAATTAAGGGTTTCACTCTACATGGAGGGTACACAAGACAAAAGAGGACTAGTGCAATCCAAGAAATCCAAACTCGTCTCCAAGGCATTTTTAAATCAGTCTTTTTAAGTAATTTAAAGCAGGTTTTGCTATTAGGACTGGAGGGAGAGTATAGGCTTCAGATAAGGAGTTTCAGCGAGACCCGATAGATGAATGATGGCCCACGCACTGCATAGGTCAAACTCTGATTATCTAAATCTTGGTTAATCAAAAGCAATTATCTGAAAGTCAAATATGCCCTCCAAGTCAGATAACTCAGCAAGACCAGGACTTATATAAAGCACATAGAAATCCTAAACTCCACAGGACCACATCTGCCAACAGTATGAATTTTAAGCAGGATAACTGGGAGGACAGTTCAGACGGTTTTAACCATACTCAAGACTCCCAGCCCGAGGGCAGACTTCAGAAGCTAGAAAGATTACCCTTGCAATTACTTGGACATTTTTGGTGTCTCCATGCACCCTCAGATTACAGGCTACTTGGAGTGCAATTCCAGTTAGGTATTTAGAGACTACTCGGGGTAAAAGTCTCCATTACAGGCAGGCTGATAGAGCCAGCCTGGTTGATACTTCTCATTGCAGGATGTAGTTTTCAGTTGTTTATAATTCTGAGAAACCATTCAAACTGAAGTTTTTTTTCAAGCTATCTGTAATTGATTTTGGGGTTGGCAATTTTTTTGTTACTTCAGCCATAGCAATCCAACACAAGAAAGAAGTAGGGGGAATATTTTGTTTTGTTTATGATTAAGGGGGGAGGAAACCACCCCACACAATTTGAAAAGTCTATGAGGACTTCATATTTCACAGAAAAACTTGCACTTCAGGAATCTATATTTAGCAACCACACTAAAAAACCTACCAAAATCTGACCAACATTACAACAAAGCTATGGAAAACTACAGTACCTGTCTTATATTTTATCAGCTAAATCTGCTAGTGCAGTTGTATGCAATGGTCCAAACTGGCTAAAAAATAAAAGGTAAGGTAATAATTATGCAAAACCTGCTGAAAAGGAAAGAACTGATCCATTCTTTATATTTATTATGGAAAGAACAAATGGTGGCAAAAACGTTTTATGTTAAATACTAGGAAAGACTTAGCAATGCTCAGAAAGGTTGGTAGCGGCATTGCAAATGTTTTTAAGGCAGGTTACTTGCCATCAGGAATGGTTCATATATTGTTTATCCTAACAGGAAACAGAGATGCTCTTGAGGGTGGCTGGCAGTGCTGCTTGCACCCCATTTTCTGTGATTTCATGCCCTCATTCGGGGCTTGTCCACAGCTTCACAGGAGATACCAGCCATATCATATCCAGGTCTGTAGATCAAGGACAGCAGGGAGATGACCCATCTCCTGTACTTTGCACCATCTCCTTTGTAGGGATGATGTAACATGAAGTAGCAGTTTCCTACCTCAAATCCAAAAACCCCAAGAAACAGACCTGTAAGTACAGCAGGAGGTAAGTAAATTGGGACAAGAAGCCTGGGCACTAACAGGACAGACAGTGACAGTGAGCAAAGGGATAGAACAGACAAGTTTGACTGCAATAGGAACAGAGAAGGCAAACTAAATGAGGAATGCAAGGAGTGGGTGGAGAATTAAAAAAAACCTATGACAAGGAGACTGTAGTGAGGACAGGGAGGAGGAGGAAGAGAAGCAGAGAAAGAATAAGCAGGTCTAAAAATCAGCTCCTTCAAAAGGAACCGAAACGATTCAAGCAGTAAAGCAGTAGTCTGCCAAAACAGGAGGGCATTTAACTGAAGAGGAATGGAGACAGGGAGAGCACAGATACACATTTGTATGGGACAAGCTACTGACCAGGGATCATGAGGAGAGAGTGAGAGGAAGAAGATGTATCCATCAATCAACGATGGAAGGCAGAGGTGAGACAGGAAAGGTCACGCAGGGATGGAAGAGAGGGGAAAATGTGCATACCAGTGTACAGCCCCAAAGCCTAAACCAGAGCTTCATACTGTGAAAAGACACCATTCCTCTGCTGTCAGCAAATACACAAAACCAACTGGCAAGCACTGACCAAGCCGGCCTGCACAGAAAATGACAACTAATTACACATTCAGTAAAAGTGGCAGAGGTCTATGGGATGCATTTGGGATGGCCAGCTCTGCCACAGATAACTTGCAGAGGTCATCATGGTGCCACATATACTGAAGCTGACGGGGACTGGTAGAGGGTTGTCTGTTTTTTCTTCTCTTTCTTGTGGAAAAAAATAGCATACAATCATGTTATTAAAGAGTATCATAAACAGACACAGAAATAAAGAGAACAAATGAAGGTTTCTTTCCCATCTTAAAATATGGAAATGCCCTGGAACTGGAGTGCCTTCCCATCACCATCTTGATCACTCTCAATTCGGTTTGAGAATAATATTGCTCAATGGACAATTTTGCAAAGAAAAAAAATCAGGTATTAACGCATGCTGTTTAGCAAGCACAGCGTTTATTCTGTTTTCTTTTATACAGATAAAACACACTCTATTTCTTCAAAAAGCTTTCAGTTGAGTAATAATCGCTCTAGCTTCTGTGAACCCTACAAAACCAGCCTATACATCCCCTGCTCTCACTGGTCATAGAATAACCTCCAGAAGCCCAGCAAAACACCATCCTGCACAGGACAGGGTCATAAATAACTCTACAGGAGGACACCAACATACTTTTGGTAGGAAAGTTAACATTTCTCTACTCTAATTCCAGGGAACATGTCATATGGGAAGAATACTGACTACATCCTTTTACATAATATTTGAGAGCAGACTGAGGTAAATTAACCATCTCTTTCTCAGTACTTAAGACCTGCAAGGCATGCCTATTAGTGAATTCTGTGACTCTGCAGCTGGGAGGTAAGTAGGTTACAGAACTCATTGCAAAGGGGCAACCAACTGCACACATCATTTGCTGAAAATGGATCTAAAACAGGAACATGGAGCATTTTACCTGAAGTGGTTAATAAGACCAGAATCCATGTCTGAAAAAGATCACATGCAGATACACCCATTGCACTGGTGTTAGAATTTTATAGAAGACTGGTCAATACTAATTAAGTACAATGGAGCCATCATGAATTAATAACCTGGAGGGAAAGACATTGCTGGTTTTAAGGGCCTCCCTCCTTCTCAACCTTGAACTTTTCATAATTTTTGGTAGCTCACTACAGCCTTTTCACTGATCCAAATACTTCATAAATTAATAGTTTTTAAAATACAGTTCAACAGTATGTTAAATTTACACAGCCTTGGCAACCAAATATCACAGCAAAGTTAGGCATCCTCATTTCTCAATTCCTGGGGATAGCTACCTAGTCACCTGCAGGAGAAATGCATTAGGGAGCAGCGAGGTTATTTCTAGGACAGGGACTCAAGGAAATGGCAGTGCTGTATCAAGTTCCCTTTCACATCTCCATCCTGCCTAGGCAACGCTGAATACAGCTTCTGCCATCCCAAGGCAGCTCTGCAAGCGCCTGCAGCAGTTTGCTTCTACTCCAATGCATGCGAAAGTACTCAGCTCAGGTGGTAGAAAGACTTTAAAAAAAAACACTCACTGGGTTCTGACAGGCCCCACTGATTTGTAAGCCCTTCTCAACCAGTAGTTAGTGAGTATCACAACAGTTATAGACACAATGCACAGCCCCACCTCAA
Organism: Corapipo altera; assembly: GCF_003945725.1. Lineage (NCBI taxonomy): Eukaryota > Metazoa > Chordata > Aves > Passeriformes > Pipridae > Corapipo > Corapipo altera. The sequence continues at coordinate 15,191,223 of NW_020884873.1, forward strand.
GCAACCATGTCCTAACATCTGGAAAAGTGAGATGGAGATTAATCTCTACATTCCCCAGGGAGATTCTCTTGGAAAAGTGACTGGCCAGGATTCCTCTCACACAAACCTCTGATGCTGACATGGTGTCTGCAGCACCAAAAAGAAGTCCTACAAGAAACAGTAGAAGGGAAGCAAAAGCTAGGGGATAGGTACAGGCACTGAGTCAGATACCACGCAAACAAGCACCACTTTCTGAACGGCAAAGAAAGGAGAAGAGCACAATTCCATGGACAGGACAGAGAAAAGAGCAATCCCCCTCAGACAGCTCACGCAAGTTTGCAAGAGTAACACCAAAGCAAGGAGCAAACAGCAAGGATAACTGGCCCCAAAGGAAAGGGAGATGGAATCCTCAAAGCTGGGAAAAGCGACAAGGGAATAGTCGTAGCTCCTGAGAGAAGTCAGAGAGGAAAAAAGGGGGCCTTCCACCACACATAGAAAAAGCTTTTGTTTTTTAATTCTTTCTTTTAGGGGAGCAAGGGAATCTTGCAGCATTCATCTTGCCTGGGGGAGAACAGAACCTAAAGCAGACATACAGGGATGGGAGGAGGGAGACTGTTCTGGGACTCATCTCCTTTACAGACGGTTCAAACAAAGGAGGACGGTCTCCTATAATGGGATGCATTGTACACTTTCAGCTAGCACAAGGTGGTTGTCGTGACAGGGTTCCCCATCTCCTGTCTTCCCCCTCCAAATACACACCCCCTGCATGATCCCAACATGGAGTTCAGACAAAGATCTGTTTTATCACACCATTACTGTAACAGGAGATGGAGAAAGATAGGGAAAAGGAATGAGGCAGAGAAATGAAAAGGAGACAGAGGCCTTTAATGAGTCAGCTGCTGCTCTGATTTAAATAAGATCTCCATTTAAGGAGCACTGCAATTGGGGTTTTTTTAATTTTAAAAAAAAAATCACTGACTGAGTAAGCAACTTTTGGCTGCACAAGGTTGTCTCACAGTTACACATGGGATCTGGGAGGGAAAGGGTTATGGAAGGGGGAAGGGAAAGGGAAGAAAACCTCTGGAAAAAGTGAGGCTGCTTGCTGGTTCATTTTAACAAGGACATAAATTAGTCTCAAAGCCACAAACGCCATCACCTCCCCAAGCCCTGGGCAGAGTGTAGCAAGTCAAACACGTGCCAAGATAAACGGCGCTAGCTGGAGCCTCCAAGGGGTGCTGGGGGGGACAAGAGGGGGCATGCTGGCAGGCAGGGCAGCGAAGATGCTTCAAATGGTGCCACAAAATGGAGACTAGTGATCCTACAGCTGCACAAAAGCGGACCTTCAGATGTTTCTGCCTACACCCACATCAAAAGCTGGGAACTCAAGACAGAGAAAGACGGAAAACGGGGTGCTGTGGTCGGAAAATAGCAGTTCTCCCTGGTCTGGCTTTAATTACCACAAGCAATCCTTCCTCCTCCTCCTCTTCCTATCTTGGAAGAAGGCCCGCCAGCAGGCAGCAGCCCAGGTGAAAGGTTCCACTGCCGACAGCAGGGAGGGGAGCAGACAATGGCGGGGGGGGGGGGGGGGGGGGGATTCATTACAAAGGCAGGCACACATACATACACACACACACACCGGCTGCCAGGGCTGCCACATGGGCTGGCGCCCGGGACTCCTTAAGGAGGCAGCAGCTCCCTCCCCACTCTCTGAGATGCTCGACACCTTCCCCCTCTCCCAGCCCTGATGGGAAACAGATTCGGAGGAAAACGCCAGCAAGGCACTGGGCTGTCCAAGAAAGGGAGGGCTTTGTGCTCTATGCAAGCCAGCAACCTCACCATGCACCACACGGAGAAAAAGCCTTTTAGCATATAATTCCCATCCACAGAAGAATCTCTCTTTTATCTGCAATTAGCACATAATGTACTGGGCCTCGTTTAACACTCATTTTCACTGATTTAGGATTAAGGGGGATAAGGCAAGGGTACTTTCTGTTAATGAATCTGAGCTCTTGCTCTCATTAGCAATTTTGGTTTCCTCTTTTTCAAGCATGTTTCTGCCTTCCAGCATCTCTCTTTCTTTCCATCACTGTTTCTAGTCTTCCCACTCCACACACTCATGTTTACTTTGTTCTACCAGCCTCTCATGCCTCTATAGAAGCTGATCTCCCAGACTTCCAAGGAAGATAGGCAAGCTTGCTCCCTAAAACACAACAAAACTCAGACCAGGCAAGCAATAATGTCTGGAGACTGAACCAAAAGGAACAAGAGACTGTATTCATTCATTGGCAATTACCAGCTTAACATACCAACAATATTTATTTTTCATAAATGAGAAAGAGCCCCAAGGAAATAAGTTCACAAGTTGTAAGTAAGGCCATTCCACTGCTTCAAACAACACTGCAGAATGAAAATAACGTGGTTGGGGCTATTATCTTGGATTTGCCATGCCCCTTCAGCCCCACATTCAGCCAAACCTGCAGTGAACTATTGCTAAGGACCAGCCTAGCAAGCCAAATGCTCCCCCTGAGAGAAGGCAGCACTGTGCTATAGCTGAACTCACCCGTGCTGTCTCCTCAACTCTGCATACAAGGGTTATCCATCATTCATCCAGATACCCAACTGACACACAGTCCAAGCTCTCCTCCCCTACTGTTTTTTTAAATATGCATCCTCTTCAGCATCAGTGTGTAAATACACAGCACAGATCCTGAAAACCTATCCTAGATAGTACATACTCCTAAGACAGTTGTAATTCAAGGTCAAACAATACTAATAATGCACAGTCTTGATACCTCCTTCCCCAGGTCAGTAAATTAGCAATTTCCATGGAAGACAGATTTCCCAGAAGTCTATCAGAATATCCCAAGCCTTTAAATGAGTTTATACCCTCCCCTATTTCAGCCAGCGCTCCAGCATAATCCCATCCTTCCCAGCTCCACATGTCTCCCATCCACCAGGCTCATGCTTCAGGGTGCTTGGTCCTAGGCACACACGAACTACACACTCTTGCATACTGGTGACCCAGGCACCTTCCTGCACTGCACAGACACGGGCTCTGTGCGTGACAGCTGTGGCTCAGAGCACATTGCAACACAAGGCTGTGAGGAACGACTCTCTGAAATGTGCACACATCAGTCTGCAGCTTAGGGGTACACACCTGCACCTAACCAGGCAGGCTCTGAGCACGCAGCAATACACAAATGGACCCTGACTGCAAAACACGGCTTTTCAGCATCACTCGCTAAACTAAATATAGGTCCAGAGAGCCTCAGGAGATTTCTGCAGAGCTCTTCTGTCTCAAAACAGAAAGCCTTGGTCCAGATAAAAAGGAATGTGTAATGGAAGGGACTAAAAGCAGAAGGTGGTGCTTGGGAGTCTGGGAAGATACCTTCAGAGCGGAGAGAGACCTATTTTTCAGCCACTGACAAAAACATGGCAGAGGAAAAGGGTCAAAGTGGTGTCACTTTTTGCAGCAGATCATTCTGAGTCAGACACCAGCAAAAGCATTGACTCTTGTAGTGGGACAGGAAGGATCTCAGTAACAGCAAACGAAGACGGATTCAACCAGGGCTAAAGAAAGCCAAGGCAGTATGCACCTAGTCTAAGACCTGCAAAGCTCCAACGAGAAACAGCACTTGTGAAACCCAGATCTGGAGAAAAGTTCCTTCTGAGAGTCCTTCCCTCCACCCCCTTGGGGAATATCCCCCAAAGGTTTCCATATCTCTGCAAGGCACTGCGGGGGCATTATATAATGCCTAACTCCAAAGGATTTCAGCTCCACGATGCTGCTCTCCTATTCCTCCCTTTGCCCGCTCCCTCCGGCGGCGACTTGCAGATGCCATGCCAAAAAAAAAAAAAAAAAAAAAATTTTGAAAATCCAAAAGCGCACAGCAGCCTTAAAAGGCGAGCACTGTCCGACGAAATCCCCTTGCGAGGCGGTGGATGCGCGATGGCCCTGGCAGCTGGGCGCGCTCCCCAGGAAACGTCAGCCTCTTTCCCCCGGGAAGACACGGGCAGCCCCACGCCTACAGCTACCTACAAGGTCTTCCCGGCCCCCGCGGTGACCAGCAGCCGGATGGAGAAACGGCTGGGAAGACGTTTACCTTCGGGATCGGCCGCTCAAAGGCGGGTTTAGTCTAACTCGGAGCAGGGGCACCCTCATGCACCGCTTCTCTCTAGAGGGCACTGCGAGGTTGCTCCGGCCAGGGGGACCGCAGGAACCCCTTCCCCGAAGCGCCCAGCCCGAGTGCCCGCCGCGGGGCTCCTTCCCGCAGCGCTGCCGGCCGCTCCGCTCCGCTCCTTCCCGCACCGCGCCGGGCGCCCGCTCCCCGCCCAGACAAAGCCGGGCTGGCAGCCGCCGGCAGTCCGGCCCGCTCGCCAGCCTTACCTGAGTTACCATTTTCTTTTTCTCCATAAACCAAAATGGGGGAGCCCGACCGCAGGGGGGAGGGAGGGGGAAAAAAAAAAAAAAACAAAGAGGAAAAAAATAAAATAAAAAAAAATAAAATAAAAAAGCAGCAGCCCCGTGGAGGCGGGCGGCGGGTGCCTGCGCTGCGCTGCCTCGCCGGCGCGGTGCCCCCCGAGCCCTTTTTCCTCTCTTTCTTCTCCCGTGTTCCTCCCCTTCTTCCCCCTCCCTCCCCCCGCGCCGCCCCCCCGGCTCAGCCAGATGGCTGCGGGAAGCGCCGCCCCGAATGCCGAAGGTAATTAATGCGAGCCGGGACCGCCCCCGCCGCGCCCCGCCTCGCCCCGCCCGGCTGGGCTCGGCTCGGCACGGCCACCCCCCGCCCGCCCCCCGCGGCAGCGCCCGCAGCCCCGGCCAGGCGCTCCCTCGCCGGTCCGCCGGGATCCCACCACCACCCTGCGGGAACCGCGGGGCTCGGCGGGGGTGCAAACGCGAGCTAGAAACAAAAGCGAAGGTGGCCCCGCGGAGCGCCGGTCCCGGCCGGCAGGAACGCACGGTGTGCCCGCGCTTCTCCGCACCTACCATGCCTAGCGCCCAGGCCTCCACCACCTGGACCTCACCAGCCGGGAAGGAGCATCTCCCGGCTGGAGGATGCTGGGGAGACAGCTGTCAGTTTTGCACAGATCTCCCTCCTGCCACAAACGGGAGAACGCGTGGGTTACATATGTTGGATGAACCGGAAGCAGTATCCCTGCCAGGATCTGCATTTCTATCATCATAAAAACTGGAGACCGCTGGACTCCTTCCCAGCTTGCTTTTTTTCCTCCTATTTATCTTCAGCAAGCATCTGGCCCATAACACCTGAGCGCGCCACGGTTGGCAGCATCTGTTCTCCCGGCGACCCCGTAAAACAGAGCGATACACTGCTACCCCATTTGCCAGACGGGATCTGAGATGCTCTGATTGATTTTTCCCAATATTGCACCCGTGGAAACCCAAGGACAGGGCTGACTGCAGGTCTGCCAATCCCGCAGTTAGACAAGAAGGCTGTATTGATGCTCCAGTGCTCATGATGCAGAGATAAAACCAGCTCAGGCAAGTTGTCCCTCTGATGTATCTCTTCCTGACACCTGGTACTCAAGAGACTCCCCAGGCTTTAGCAGCAGAAAAGTCAAATTATGGTGCAGTAACACCTTGCATCCCCATGTGCTCTACTTTACATGAATAGGCCCAGTTATAATTTACACACTCAAGCTTCATGGGCTTCTGCTATGGTCCTGCTCTCCAGGCAGCCCGTGCTGACCCACAGTGCTTTTCAGTTTCCCTATTTCATTCCCTGCAAACTGACCTCTGGTTCCCTCCCTTCCTCCTTCCCTTCCCCCTTCTCTCCTCACTGAGTAAGAGGTGAGAGGGAGCAAGTGTCACAGCCCAGTCCCCTCCTCTGTCATGAAAAGCAGGAGACCAAGACACCAGAAGCCCTTACATCCCACCAGCGCATGGAGGTAGACAGCCACGGGCCAACTGCCCAACAAGACCAAACTATCGTTCTTCAGGAAAGAAGCCAGCCCCCATGGCTACAGCCTGCAGGCCTCTGAGTCAGAGTCCACATTTTTTCTGCTTTATCTCATCATCGCTGGTAACTTGTATCTTACTATACTACACAACATTCAATGTTGCAAAAACAGTGAAAGTATTGGATTTGTTTTTTCCTCCTCTATTACAAACCTGAGATTCTGGAGCACAGTTCTAGGCCAATTATAAATTCCATTTCAAAGCAGCAAAAAACAGAGTGACCTCCTTAAACCTTTGACATGACAAAGCACCAGGTTTCAGCATTGTACATCCCATTCATCAGACCTCTGCAAATGACTCAGGATAATCTCTTTATTCTCTCCACTTGGTAATTTAACTGTCGTGTTTACTCAGTTTCCTCTGTGCCACCAGGTAGCAACTTTTTGTCCCAGACCTGGGGTTGTAGCAGAGACCTTCAGGACAAAGGAATGACATGCTACCATCATTCTACCACTGTTAACCAGGATAGCATCATTTCCACTCCATTTGGCCTTCACCTGAGGAACCTCTAGGAATACTTGCCATCGAAAAGTCTCCTAAGGACACAGAGGTGCCCAACCGTGCACTGAACCCTCCCCTTGCATTGCCTCCCACCACCCAGTTGGTACAACTGCTTTGCTCATGTGCCAGCAGAGTGGGAATCCCCTTCAGTGTGATCTACTGCTGGTCTCTCTCTTTCATCTCCATTGTAGGCCAGAAAGCATCTCTTCCCCCGTGGCTTGGAATATATCCACCTTTGCTCCTGTTGAGCAAAAGAAAAGACCCAATTTCCAGAGGATGTGCTCAGCCAACAAGAAACACCGGCCTGCAGGAATTCCGATTGCTGCAAAACCAGCTGAAATGAACATCTGATAGAGAGTTTCAAAAGCTTCAAAAATACCATGCAAAACATGACCAGACTTGGCAACACTTGAGATCTTTGTTGTCTTGGGTTTTACTGGAACCCACAGAGCAACACCTGATAATGAACAAAACTGACAAAATTAATTGGTGAATCTGTGCAACTCACCTTTCCGCACTGAGAGCTGGAGGTTCAGGTGTTGTCTCAGCCATGCGGAATAAGTTTGGTGGGCCATCACTTAGCTTCTCCTACATGAGAATTATGGAACCACTCCTGAATTTACCATCACCATTTGCCACCCTCTGCTGAGCAAAACCAAAGACCCAAACTGGAGATCTTGGGGCTGAAAAGAACTGAGAAGCGCGAGGAGAGCTGGAGGCTGGGAGCCTGAAGAATACACAGCTCAGAGCCAGGAGATCAACCCTTCCTACTTACTGCATTTATTCAAAAAGCAATATATTCAGAATGGCTCTAGATACCAATACTTAGGAGTTCTTATGATTTCTTGTGCATCACAGGCACATACGTGTTGAAACTTCATTACTGTGCTGCAGAAGTAGCACTTTGAAATAACTGTGGGTAAATTTCACTAGTCTGCCTCTGCAGTGGCAGGGCACAGCTGATCATCCTCACCATGCCAGGCAAAGCTCATTGCTCCCACCTGAACATGCCTGTGACACTTTTATATTCTCTTCTGTGTTCACACAGATGTATATGATAGTTTTTGCTTAGCTCCTATAATTCAAATTCTAATGGAAAAGAAGCTGGAGAAGGATGTTTACACAGCAGGTGACAGGATGAGGCCACTGAAATCACACTGGTGAGAGCACAGGTGAAGAACTAACCACTAGTTCGACAAAGTGCACACTCTTAAATGCTTGGGTTAGTTTAACACTCGTAGGAATCATGGAAATGAGGAGGCCACAAATACTTTGCTTTCAGTGAGTTTCAGAGTTGTTTTCCTTTTTTTTTTTTTTTTTTGCTTTGCTTTTAATTCCCCTTTGCTGCTAAGGGTGGAAAGCAAGCACAGCCTTCAATTTTAACATCCCATTACCTGCATTTCTGTGCTGGCTCAAGTTTACATGGAGCAAATCTGCCAGCTGGACCAAGGCCAGAGGGAAGAAAAAGAGTTTCAAGTGCAAAGAAGCAATTTATCAGGAACAAATCTTAACAACCAAAAGACACACTTCTGCTGGTGGATTCTATTCATGTGCGTAATAAAACCCCCCGATACAAGGTAACCTAACAAAATACTCTTTAGTGGCTATCTGATGTATCTCAGGGTAGATAATCTTCAACTGCTAGTCTATGTTTCACATTTTCTGGATAAACTTGGTGCCTGTGAGGACAAGGAATGCTGACACTGAATAGCCAAGGACTGCCTAGAGAACATCATCTTTCACTTGGCTCCAAAAATATTTGAGCCTGACCCACAGCCTCTGGCTTCTCCAAGACTCCACACACTGGGCCAGCAAATCTCACGTATGCTCCAAATATAGCCCCCTCCCCCAGCAGAGGCTGCAATACGGGCTTCGCCCAGCCCTGAGCGCTGCTCACAAACCCACCCCTTCCTATCACCCTACACATCCTCTCTGGACCTCCAAAAGCAAAAAGGTGAAAAACAAGACTTTTATGGGGGTTTTCTGAGTGGTTTCTGAGGAGAGAGGAGGAGAATAGGTGAGAAGCTGTTCTGGGTGGCTCACCATCCCTGTGGGACAGGCTGCAGTCACACGCACAAGTCACATGCGCTCCGACAATGCAATAAGATACGCAACAACACAAGTTTGCAGAGCATAGCCTTGCTGTCAGCTCAACCCCTCTAGAAACAAACAAACAAAAAAGGCAAAAAATGCAAACTGAAATACAGAGATCTCATAGTTAAAATATCAAATGGTACCGCTTGCGTGCAGCAGTTTCAAAGCCCTCCGCAGAGTCTCCGGGCTGCTGAGGCCTGGGACACACCAACCCAACAAGCCCAGCTTGGAAGCAATGTCCTTCTACAAAACCAGCATGTAAGCTCCAGTTTTGTCCAAAGATCATATAAGGCAAACACCAAAACTCATTCAAGTTGCCACTGTCCTTTCGCTTACCTGGACAACTGGGTATTGGTAATCCATACAATACACACCATACATAGCCAAAGATCCTCCAGCTAAAGGCCAAATGGACACAGGACTGAAAGCTTCAAATCCAAGTCTCCGTCTTTCAGCCTTGTGGGAAGGACTCTGGCAGCCCTGCGCAGTGCTTGGCTCGGGCCTCTGGGGCCACTCAGGTTGACACTAGCTCAGCTGAAAATAAAAAGGAGCTGCCTGGCTCAACACAGCTCAGCCCCTCTCTTCTGGGATCCAGCGAGGCAGCGCTCAACCATAGGCGGCACAGGCTCCTAAAATTAGAAATCCCCTACTGAAAACGGCCCTGCAAGCCTTGACTGAGGAGTGTCCTGCGATTCCCAGGCAGCAAACAGAGCAACTGCCAGGAAGAGGGGGACACAGGATCTTCGCAGCCACTGCCGCCAAGGCTGGGAGGAAGCAAACAGCACTTAGGATCTGAAAAGAGCATATGTTCTGGGCTCTAGGTGCGTCACAGGGAACACTCCCAATCCAGGACAGGGAAAAACATATGGGACTGTTCCTCCCCCACTCCCATACCCTTCTTGCTGTCCTCGGCAGGGACAGGTGCTGGGATTAGCATAGTAAAACCCTTTGGTGTCAGGGAGGGAGGGAGAGGGGAGAAGCCACATTGACATCTCGAACTGAAGGGATCTCTTTCACAAGGGAGCATGTGCCTGTATCATTTAACGTTTCTGCCTCTCTCCCCACTTGAGGCAAGCAGGGACAGCTGCCGGAACTGGGGCTGGCGGGGGGAGCTGGGCCCTGGAATGGCCCCCACCACCCCAGCCTTGGGCCAATGGGTTGCCCCCTCAGCTGTTCCAGTCAAACTGGGGGCGGCAGGGGGAGGATTAACTCTGCCATGGGGGACGGTGAGCAGTGGGGAGAAGGGGGCAAGGCTGGGCCGGGCCAGTTGTTGTGCCCGTTTTAGGAAGCCCGTCCTCCTCATTCCCAGGGAGGAATCTGCTCCCTGACCGACGGGGACAGATGGGGAGCTGCCTGGCCAGCAGGCTCACCCCACCAGCCCCACATGCCGGCTACGTTACCAGACACCCGAGAGCCCGCTGCTGATTCTTTAAAGATACACCATGACCAGGGGGTGCTAAGTGGCCCTGACCTCCCATAGCAAATTGCACAAGGTTTCACCCATCACTGCACAAAACCACTGGCCCAAATCCGGGGTCCTAAAGAGTTATACCAGCCCAAACCCACAAAAGATTCCCACCTTCCTCCAACAGACAGCAGGGATAAAACCCCTCCCTCCAAGGTTTCAACATACAGGGATCAAACCCAAGAAGGGCTAGCCAAATTTCCCCTCCACACACCATTTTAAATGCATAAAGTCAGGGATTTTTTCACATTTCTAATCTTTACCTTTTCTGTAGTCCTGCTGTGCACCCCTAAACAGCTACCTCAGCTTACCTCTGGGGCAGCTGCCTTTCCATCACACTGTTAATTTCCTCCCCCTCAGAAAGAGTTAAGTTTAAGATTTACTTTTCTTCAAGAGGTTAAATATGTGGATCATTATCTAGCACAATTGACATGTGTGGATCTTTGTAATTTAGGTAAGGGATGTCTAATCCACAGCCCTCTGACCCACTCAGCCCAGCAGGACAACTCTTGGCTTGTCCTCTGCTCCCACTGTCCTTTCTTTCTCAGACGCCTCAGAAAAGGACAGCTATGAGCTGGGTGAGTGGTTACAGCAGCTGTCGCCCACTCTCATCATCTTTCTTACAGCAACAGGGCCACTTCTTCCTTACAAAAGGAGCATGACCGATTTGGGGAGTACAAGGCATGACATTTTCTACATCTAAAAAAAAAATAAAAAAAAGTTTCTATAGCCATTGTTTCTGTGTGAAGATTTGCACAGAGAAAGAAATTAATTGCCCATAAATGGGAAAGCAGCTATGCTTCTAGATCTCTTCACTGGGAAAAAAAGGATGAGGCTCCCACAATAAACTTCCATCTCATTCTGCTTTTGGTCAATTTGTTTTGCCCCGGACACAAACCAGCTTCCTGAAGCTCACATTATGCCTCTTTCTCCTCACCTTCAGAGGGCTGTTTGGCTACCTCTGAGCACTCCCCCCACATGCCCTGCTTCGGGGCACAGATAGCATCTGCTTTCCTCTGAAGGACCAATACTTCTTTATTTCCTTCTCCTTTCTGTAACTACATGCTCAAAAGGTGCCTACCCTTCATTCTTTTGCATAGCTCATTACTATGCACTCAAGCAATTGAGTATCTCCAATAAAATCTTTTTATGAAAAGGCATTAATTTATACAAACCCAGAGCCTTTTCCAGTAGCCTGTTTTTTGCTACTTCATATTACTGCCCCAGGTTTTAAAACTAAATCCCTAACTAAGTTAAAAACCTTACATTTGTTTCACAATCCAATTCTTGTCATTTCCAACCAGGCCTCGGGGGAATAAAATGTTTCCAAATCCTAGTGAAGATATCTTCCTATCTATAAATAACCATCAAATGGGCAAAACAAAAGAAGGAGGGAGAGCAACACCTAAGCTCCTCTGCTGTTTTAACTACAGATCCAGACAGAACTGCCATGCTTTAAAGTTTTTGATGTAGACTTAAATACTCTGCCTAACCAGCATTAAGATACTCAGGTGACATTTTGGTAACAAAGTATCACACCTCCTGTGTCCCACAGACAATTAAATGACAAAAACTAGTTTTAAACTCATATGTGCCAAGATGGATAGAACAGGACTTTACTGGCCAGCAGTAAACTACTGAATTTTCTGCAAGGCTGGTCACAAGGACTGGTTTACTACTGCACACTGACTTGCAACAAATATTAGTCAAATATAAGATGGCGCTGCACTCCATAATTCTGAGATAATGGTCCAACTACATTATCATACAACCTACTATGCTCATGCATTTCCAGTAACACAAGTTAGGTAACTTAGAAAATCATAGCCTTGTTCCTGCAGATACTTACACGTATGAATAATTTTAAAATTACAGAAATATGAAGACTGAAAAAGATCTCCTGACGCACAGAATCAGATCAACTGCTATCACACAACATCCTCTTAAGTTTCATAAAATGTATCACACTGTATCTTAGAACTGGGTTTTGCAGTTACACTACCCCAGCAAAAAGGCTGCTCTAGAACATCTGGGATCATCAGTGTTCTTTTCCAGCTTAATGCTATTCCTGAGCAATTTCTGTTTATTCTTTGTTCTTGTGCCAGTACTGTCCTCTAGCTTAGCTGTATTTTCTCCTTCCCTTACAATTAACCTTCCTCGTGTATCCCCTCTCTAACAATCCAAACAAGCAGCTGTTCCAGTCCTCTGTCACATGATAGGCTTGCTATTCCCCGACCTCCAGAAGCACTTTCTTGCACCTGATCTAGCCTACACTCCTTTTTCTTTTTTAAAGACATCACCCAGATCAACATTACCTCTGTTTCACAATTTCAGCACTAAATGGCATCTTCTCTAGTCTCATTAGTACTTTCCTTTGTAGCACCACATCAGATGGTGTAGAACCTGTCTACAGTAAGAGACATCATCCCATTAAGAAAAATGCACATTACCAAATTAAGAAAATTGGTTATCTTAAAAACAGATAGGCTGATAAGGCACACCCTGATTTTGATGGATTTGTGTTGCCTTTTATTGCATTTTTCATTTGTGTCCAAGCCTTTAATTAATATTGTTGTGTCAACATACAGCTGACTTTGGGCCAACAGGTCTGTATTTACTCAGATCATCCCCCACCAGCAGTAGGTCTATTGCGCTTTCTGTTCTCCGTACGTACAACAGCTCTGCTATTTGCAGCCTACATGCACTAACTAAGGTCTTTGAATGTCCAGCACAGTTGTGTCTATGGTAGGTTCATGCCCATTACCCATCTTGCCCTTGCTCCCATGACCAACTCTACTTACAACAACAAAGATTTGTTCCATTCTGTGACCACAAGAGCATCCTCATTAACTACCCTATCCTCAACACTAAGTGGCCCCACATTTTCCCTTCTCTCGAACTGTATTTTGAGAAACTGTCACCCATTTCCTTAGCAACATTTACAAGGTTTAATTCAGCCTGATTTTTGGCAGTTCTCATTTTATCCCTACTGACTTTAAAGGCACAGCAATCTCTGCTGATAAATTCTCTTTCGTAAATTTTTTTTCACCTAATAGCATTTATAAAGTTAGGCTGAAGTTTCTTCTTAGAAGGTTTTCCCCCTTTACATATACCATCAATAATTTGTATCCAAAGTGCCTCTAAAAACAAACAAAACAAAAAACCCCAACCAAACAATAAAAACCCCACCAAACCCAAACCGCACAATTCCAATTCTACATTCAAGGCTGTTTTCAATCCACCTCACTGACTTCATTAAACATATTGCTTCATGTATTAAAGCTTGTATGATGATCAGCCCATCCAAAGGTGGGGAGGTGGAGGCTTCTAAACAGCTTGTTTTCCTGTAATAGTCATAGCACTGATAATTCACTCACTGTGTCAACAACAGGTGATGATGTTACGGTGACAAAATTCTTTTGACCTGATGATTATTAGCAGCATTTGTTCTCCAAGCTATATCTGAGAAATTAAAGTTTCTCAGACTAATATTTATCTCTCTAATGGTACTGGGAATAATATCATTTCCGAGCCTCAAGTTTGTATCCGAGTCCAATCCTATGAGGGATTACAGCAGACTCACAGTACTCCCCCAGGACCTCTTTTACCATTCTTCCCCACAGCAATTTGACCAGAAACAGATCCTGCATTATCAGTATTAACTCTGCTTTCTTCTTTACAGTCTACTGCATACAATGCAGCCTATCACCTTTTACATCTACCCTATCTGAATCACACATAATCTTGAATGCATGTTAAAGCCATGATTACTATTCTTGCAGATTGATATTATCCCTATAATATCCAGTTTCATGTTCTGCACCAGTAGCTCTGATTCCTCTATTTGTTATTTCTAATGCCAGGAGCCTGAAAAAAACCCAACCCTGATATGTTTGTGCATTTATTGATCACACAGCTCCCAGCTACCTCAACTAACAGTATCACCCATCTAGTTACTGCTGAATTCTATTATTCTTTTCATAACATTGGATTTTATTTTTTGTATCTCCTACCTACCCATTCCTTTTTCTAGAGATACTGTTTTACATGCTACTGTAGCAGCATTTACCTAATTTTCCTTTTTCCGTGTACTAAGCAAGGCATGGAGATTACACGAGTTCTTCCAAATGTTCCCAAAACCCAGTATTTTCCTTCACATACACTGCTCTCTTTGATGTCTGCAGACTGAGGAACATTTTTGGAAAATGCAAGACCACAGCCCTGGGCTTTGCTTTGCCTGCTTTGTTCAGACTGCTTATAACAAGCATGCTAAGTCACAATTACAAGTACAACTACAAGAACATAATATAGCCATAATCTCCCGATGCTTGAAGTGCAGCCACAGTAGTTCCAGACATTTGACAAATACATTTTTTTTTTAAATTGATAAAAACTGGTACTGTGGGGACAGAGCAATACAGAATGGAGTCTGAGCTATTTCCATTCTACATAGTCATTACACCACATTGATCTTTACTAAGGAACTACACCAACAGTTTCGTTTTACAAACTAAATTTATAAATCTTTTGTATAATTCTCTGTTCTCCAGACAAATTAATCCAAGCCTTATCTAGTTACTCCCACTAAAGAGCTCTTACCTCCGCTGATTCTAACTCTTCATCGCTAGAAGCCTGGCTGATGCTCTTCCTCTCACTCACCAAAAATGGCATCTTTAACAATTAGCCAATCACTACATCTGCTAAACTGGGTCATCAGGGATCTGATGAGCAGCTTACAATATGTCTCTGCTTTTTAAAGACTGATGTAAACGTAGAAAACATGCCAGCAAGGATGCATTTTCTGGCTGGGTATGTACTGATTTCCATAGCAGCTAAATAGTTCAAGCAGCTCAGCCAGTTCATACCAGTGTTAGACAAACAGCACTCGATACCAAGATTACATCTATAGAGCTGCAAGATATTCTCATTTTGCACCAAGGCAAGTCCCATGTCCTGAGCACAAAGATGGCTTTCGCTCACTCCAGGTAAGAATTTATACTGGAAAGTCATCATTCCTCTCTAGGGCTACATTTTCTGGGCTTTATTGTTTGAATGGTTTGAATAGGTATAATGTTTTTAAAAAAAAAACTGGATGATTTTTTTTTTTCTTCCTAGATCTAATATCACCAACAACTAGAAAAATTACTTATGGTCTAGTTGTTATTCTTACCCTGGAATCATTAGGGATTCAAGTGGGGAGGCCATAAATGTAGGCAGAGCATACACAGGAAAGCTCAATATTCCCAAATGGCAAGTAGAAGCAAAGATGACAATACACAGGTAACTGCAGAAACTGATTTTTTCTCACGTTTCAGAAACCTGTCAGTTTTGCATAGTTGTCCTGATCTCAAGAGCAAGGAGATCTGGTGGTGGATTAGTTATGCAGGTGAGTAACTCAGCACCAAGCCAGTGCGTTCCCTGAAAGTGAAACACGTTAAGCAGGCAAATGCTGCAGATCAGGAATGAGATGCATTAAGTAGAAATGAAACCAGCAGTTCTGGGCAATGTGGAGTAGCAGTAAACCAGAGTGTGTTGGATTAGCATAATAAGGACATCACAGGAAAGAATTTAAATGCGTTGGTAAAGCCATAGGAGCCACTACTTGCCTGAACCCTGTCTGATTAGTCAGTGCTACTGATGCCTCGTGTTCATTAGGATTAATAGGCCTAAAACACATTAGCACAAATGAAATTACCAAGAATATACTTCGAATCCAAGGAAACTAAAAGCCTCCTGGCAAACGGCCCAAGAAGCCCAAAGTTAGAGAAGGCAGCAAATACCAGGTTATGTGTAGCAGAGAAGATAGCCCCATCATACTCGCTGTTTCTGCCAAGAAAATACCACAGGCAGACAATGGAACTTCAGTCATTACACATCCAGTTTTAATGGATAAAATTCACAATTTCAAAAAAAAATTTGAGAGATAAAAATACCACAGACAACATTTAACAAAATCGAAGTTCTAAAATAGCTCCTGGTCATGTCTTTTCCCCTCAAAGTGCTGGAGATCTCCCCTTTAAATCTTTTGCTGCAACACATTCCCCTCTTGCAAGACAATTTACCTGTGAGGGATACAGTTTGTTTGCATCTGCCTCTACCACTCTAAACACTTTTTAACTAAGCTCTGTAGTCCTGAAACCCATTTAAAGTGGCTTAATAGCTAGGCACCATGCATGCTCTAAACTATGGACATAGGATACCTGCATTCTGTTAGTGCCCTTAGCTCTTCACTGCATCATCTACACATAGCTGTTAAATATTAATGGTTTGTCTAGACTGGAAAACTAGCACAGTTTTAAAAAACAATTACAAATACATAGCATAAGAGAACAGGTTCGAATTTAAAAAAAATTACTTCTTTACTACTGCTTATTTTCAAAGCCTCAACAAACTCTGCTTTAGGGAAGGACATGGAAAAAGGAGGCAGAACAAGAATATGATATTGGTCTGCTAAAGCAGCATATTGCAAGACCTTTGTTTGCTGGACAACTGGCTTTTGTTTTGTTCTGTTGAGCTTTCTTACAGCCATCCAGTAGAACAGTAATATTAGCAAACTCAAGAAACCTATGTACCAAACAGGACTCATGAAATGACAAGCCTGGATCTTCCTCAGCCAGAAACCAAGTTCTCCGAATACATGACCTACAAAGTCATGGCTGTCAAGAGACAAAGGCTCTTGATCCTGAAGTTAGGTTTCTGTAGGCAGAGTCTTTCTTAAGTTGGAAATACAGATCCTGCCCACACAATTTCAGCTGCTGGACAAGGACCCAGAGTCAATTCAGGCAAAACTCAGATTGCCCAAAGTCTATCTCTGAAATTATTACAAAGGAAAACATAAGGCAGTGATGAACACTCATCTCAAGTTTGAAAAATCCTCTGTCAAAAGACTGCACTCCCAAAACTGAGGTTTTATGCATGATGCTAACGAGCTGGCTCCCAGGAAGGCAGCTTTAACAGAACAATAACTCACAAGAATGTATTCGTGATTAAGTTGCAAAATAAACCTGCCAGCAGTCTGGATATACCAGCAGCAGATAGAAGACATGACTTTAGCTTTCCTTTCTACCCCAACCCAGTGCTTTACATGCATTACAAAACAGGTTTTAATTACACTATCTTGAGACAACTCCAGAACATCTGAGTACAACATGCGACAAGTCCAAAAGGAGCTTCTAAATTCAGACAGGTTCCATCGTCTTAGTTATCTTCAGAGGCACAATATAAAAGGGGGAAAAGAAAGTATACACAGTTTTTCCAGAAAAAAATTATCTGTATGTTGGGCCTGGGCCTCCTTTCAAAGAGAACTCTAAATGCTTGGCATTGCTTCAGGAAGCAAATAAGTGTATTTTTGGGCTAAGCCATTTGGCAATGAAGGTCATCATATCACAGCTTTCTTTTGGGACCACTTGTATATGCACTGATCTTGGTAATGCTACATCTCCATCAAAATGCTTTTTGCCTGTTACATGAGAAACAAAAAGGTGCCCAGATGCAGAATTTCAACATCAAAGAAAAGAAGAAGTTTTCTTTTCGTAGTTTAGACATTACATGAGACCCACACTGCCTTTCTATTTTCCTTTGGGAGCAGTGGACAAAGAGGAAACAAAAGAACAGACAGTTTTCCTTCACTTCAGAGGCTGCTCCAGAACCTCAGTCAGAGAAAAGCTTTGCCCATTCTATCTCTCATAGTCCCACTTGGTTTTTCACTTAACAAGAAGCAGCAGTTCAATTAGCTGATCCTTAAGGGGACAATGGAGAGATCCAAAAAAGGAAGACTTGACTCTTCTAGAAATAGAGCAGCTTAAGCCTGAGCGTTTCTTCAGATCTACACTAAGCCTAGAAAAATTAAGGTTAATTCCTTAATTAAAGAACCACCTTCCTAAGAATAAATACTATTAAAAGTCACCAGATGGTAGTATCAGAGATACTCTCACCAAGTATTTTTAATTGAATGAATCACAAACTAGGGCTGGTCTGCACTGGCGAATTCCCCCGTAACGCAAGCACAGTTCTGCCATTACCTCAGTCCTAGCAGTGAGTGGCCGCATGGGGCCGTTGGTAATGGCACTTGCATTCCCAGTCTCTCCCAGCAAACGCTCCTGGGATAAACCACTTTCACCAAGGATTTGAGCTAACACGTTTTACCCCGCCCTTGCCTGGGGTGAAGGGAGCACATGATCAACTATCACAGAGCATTTCAGTATGTGGCCCTGTCTTACTCATCCAGCTGAGCGCTTGCTTCCTAATGGAGACGGGTTTGCTATGGATTTTCCTCCCCACCTCACCTCCCAGCTTATCAAATTGCTTCCACGTGACAGACTAAAATAGAATAAAGTACTTGTTCCAAGTTAAAGGATGTCCACACATAAATTATGCTAGTATCAGCTTAAATTTATCCCTACCATAGAGCGGAATGGCTTCCCAGCCTCACAAACAAAAGTAGAATTTGGGGGAAAGGTTTTCTCAGATAGCATTCTGTTCTTCTGACACAGGAGCAAAAGCATTCCCTGCTCAACTTGGTTCAATCAGAACAGCAGAGCAGCTGCCCACACACTGTAAGCAAGAGGCAAAACATGTCAAAAGTATTAAACCAAACTCTTAATGGAATGAAAGTAAGACAGAAATAAACAAGCAGCACAGTCTACACGTGACAGCTGGGTCCGAGACTTCATTACTGGCAGGAACTGAGGAATTGGAGAACATCACGCAGACAGGACCTTTAGCTGCCACAACAGCAGGTCACCAAATAAATCTCAGGAAGTCATTTGGAAACACTTAGAGCACAGCAATATTCAGAATATGACACTTTCAGTGTAAATCTGCAATGACAATTTCATGATAGAAGAATTACACATCTGTCCATTAATTTCTGTAGGCCTCAATTCAAAATCTCACTTGCCTACTAAGCTTCAGATGATGAATCCTGCTTTTTCCCCATTCCCATTTAAGAAAACTTCAAAAATCCCAAACTCAGGCATCCCTAAAGAGATTCAAGAGCAAAATACCAGAAGTGCCGCAGTTAAGAATTTGGTGCATTTGCTGAGTGCACAGAAAGGAT
The DNA here is from genome assembly GCF_003945725.1 of Corapipo altera. NCBI lineage: Eukaryota > Metazoa > Chordata > Aves > Passeriformes > Pipridae > Corapipo > Corapipo altera. The sequence goes on from NW_020884873.1 coordinate 15,210,294, forward strand.
CCAGAAATAGCATGCAAAGCTGAGGTTTGGCAAAAACGAAGCAATTTACCCTGAAAGAGGAAAGTCAAGACACTAAATGAATGGTGACAGCAGCAAGTCATGCTTTAATGTAGGAGTGACCCCAGAGACTACTCTTCTTGGGGCAGAGGTGCTAGTTATTATTGTGTTCCTTCTCTAGTGGTTTTAGTGGAGAAGTATAAGGCTGTGGTGGAGAACAGAAGAGGTATGTTGAGGCTACGCCAGCTCAGAGGCAAGAGGTTGTCTTCACATCACTTTCTGCCTGAGACTAAGACAAAAATAGTAAAAGGCAGCAAACACCTAGATTTTTTTTTTTTTGGTGGAGTTTTTGAAACCTGTATATTTCTCAGAAAGCAGGAGAGATCAAAATTCTGAAAATCTTTTTATCCTCACACAGAGTCCCAAGAGATGGGCACAGAGGTCTGCTACAGGAACATAAGCTAACTGCTACCTACACCTCTCCCATGAGCCAAAAGAACAGAATAAAGGCTGACACAGCTCGGTCCAAAGTCCTTTCCTGCAGGCTAGCTTCAACTCCCAGCAAGTTCTAAAACAAGCCACAGCAGTTGAAATCCCTGGACAACAAACACCAAGGGCTTTCTCTGGATGCACCATCTGCACAGTCAAGATACTTGCTCTTTTCAGCAGCTTTCTGTGACCTTTACCAAAAAAAATTCACTCATGTTTATTTGCCCCAATTTACCACACTATCTGCATTCTCTGTCCCAAAACCAGGATGCCATAAAGATGGTTTCCTGGCTCCCATGAAAACTCATATCTTCTTTCTGTCACTATCAAGAAATCTCTACCAAAGCACTTGGCTCATGTTCTATGCACATTTCTCCAGTTACTCTGCAGTGGAGCTACTCTCACTTCATGGTAACAGGCCTACTAAGGCAAAATTCACTGCAACCCCTCCAAATTATCAGCTTGGATATCAGCAGCACTCAAACTTCAGCCTCTATGGCTTTATGGGTCTCTTAGCATGAATTTAAAAGAACCACTTATCTCAGGCTAGAGATTGGTGTGCAGGCCAGAGTTAAAGTAGGGCAATACTTAAGCTGCATCTGAAGCTCACATTGTAATGAAGCAAAAGCTGCAACTTCAAGCTCTGAAGGGGCACAGCAGGCACACCTCCTGCAACTGCTCTAAATTAGACAGCTTCTGAGAAACTTGCGCGAACCTTAAAAATCCAATACAGCTCGACAGGCAGATCGAGCTGCAGCACCCTCTTTCACATACACTACTGGGTCCTCAGCACAGTGCAAGGAATGAGACTATTCTGCAGCAGAGGAATGTGGTAGATATGCAAACACCGTAGGAAGCAAACTTCAGAATGGCAGGTTGCCAAAGGCACCTCTGGGCAAAATGAAGAAAAACCATCATTGCCACCCAACTGTCCCAGATCGTCTGCAATAGAACAGGAAAATACGTAACCCCCACCAAGATGAAAACAAAGAAAATGACAGTCACTTCTAAAAAGAAAAAACATGTTTACTGCACGTTCTCTTCCTGACTTACCCTCTTTACAATTACAGAACAGACCTAATAACAGCCCCCAAAAATCCAGCTGTCACATTTTGATAATTCAGTGATTGCCCACATAGATCTAATTACCTCAGCAAAGTCCACATGCCTAAAATCTCATGTGGGCATGGTCACTCCTCAGCCTTGCCCTGGCAGAGGTCTGGAGAGTGGAAGCAAGAGCAATGCTAGGATGATCAGATGTTTTTTGGAGTCACCATGGTCCAAGTATAGAGACAAGAAGAAGGAAAAACAGCTGCTCTAGAGCTAGAGACAACAGAATGCTTAAAAACCTAGAAAAATAATTAAACAAACTAATGAGCCATAGTTGGCAAAGGAACAATAGGTCAAGGAAGATACAATTCCTCAGTGGGGGGAGAGGTGAAGAAGGGGAGAAGCTCTCCCATGTTGGGACAGAGAGGAACCAAGTTAGCAGCTCCAGAGCAGAGCTGTGGCAAGGAGGGTAGAGAAAAAAGGACATACCAAAACAAGAGGTGATTAATTCTTAAGTTTCAGGGCTGGAAAAAGCAGTAGAAGACGAATAAAAGGAAACGTCTGTGGTGGATCCAAACAGGAGACAGGGGTGGGATGTCAATGCCACAGGGCTTGTTTTGTTATTGGGTTTGTTTGTTTTAAAAGGAAGCTAATAGAAAAACACCAGTGGCTTAAAATGCTCCAAGCATACAGCCTGCCACTCCTCCGAGGTTATGACAAAAATTCCCACCCCATAATGAGAAGGGCTTCTTGGGATCCAGCAGCCCTCATCCCCAGCTGGGGGGCAGAGGGGGTTCCCATATCAGCAACTCAGCAGCACGGAGCTCCCCGCGCTGGCACCGGCCGCCTGCCCAATTCAGACCTGTAATCTCCCTCGACTTTGATTTAATGCAGCAATTACTGGTAATGTGGTTTGAAGGAGATAAATGCCCAGTGCAGGGCTGGCTGGCACTGACGCTCATTTCGCTCATGATGCGAGAACAGTTTTAATTAAAATCCCCTTTATGATAAAGGAGCTGCTTGACTGGATGTTTCTGTGCAGCCCTGATACGGAGCCTCCTCCAAAGCGGATTAGAAATCAAAGTTTCCCCCTTCTCGCTACTGGCAACACACAAAAATAGGGAACAGTCACCGTGTCACCCCTCTACAATTTCCTTAACCCTAGAACTGCTAGGAAAATGCCCACGTTACCTTAAAAGCAATTGCTACTTCTTGTCATGGCTTCTAAGTGTTTTCCAAAAACTAAGCACAAGGGTTGCTTTAATGGGAATAAATGCACCCATGGAGCTCATCCTCTGTGACCCAAACTCCGTTTCCTCTCTATCTGGTTTAAAAGGGAGTCAGCTTCTATGGCAGACCCACATCTACAGCCTGCACTCTGGCAAGGAGAGAAATCAGACCCATGGTGCTCTGGCAAGGTGGTAGGAAGTCAGGATTTGGCTGAAAGGCTGGAAAAGCAGAAGCCTCTGCTGGGTGAGGCAGAGCAGCATGGACAGGGGAAAGGGAAGGCACAGCACTGCAAGATAAAGGCACAGAATTTGGCAGAGCGGTCAGGATCCCAGCACAGACATGTTCCAGAAATGGTCTGTCAGCTCTTGATCAAGTTACAGCAAAAGTAGGTGCAATTTTTGGTTGGTTTTCTTCTTTACAGTATAGGAAATACCAGAGATGAATACATTAAGCACAGCTAGTTTCTATTATTGCAAGTGCCAGGAGCAGATTGTCACAGTGAGAAATTGGCCTTGTGCATTACACAGAAAAGGCAGTGCTGGGTTTGGAGGCCTGCAGACAGTGCAATGTGAAGATAAAGAGCCTCAAGTCTGAATGCACATTATTCCTCTCCTCAAGCCACCGAACACACGTAAACATAAAAAGGCTGATTTAAGCAGCTGAATTTCTCTGTGACCTTCAGAATATATCTGTGAGCCATGGGACTACCTAAGCCTTGACCTGGGTCCCAGCCTTTTCAGAGTGTTTGCCTCATCACCCGAGCAGTGCTCCATGTTCCTTGATATTGTCTTCAACTCCAAAGCCCTCAATGCCAGTCATTGGGATTCTGTTCCAAAAAACCTTTATCTTTAAAATAAGAAAGTAATTTCAAAGTGGCTCTCATGTTCTGTGATTCCCCACCCCCTTCACGCAGTACAATATCAAACCACAGTGAAAAAAAAAGAAAAATCCTGACAGAACCAGGAGGAATTCAGCACAACAGCATAACTAGCTGAGTCCTCAGGAGTCTGCAGAAGCAGCCCACTGGACCACCAAACACACTGCTATGAATAGTGAAACCAGCCTTCAGGAGCACCTTGCTCCTCAACAGGATGAACAAAGGGTAAAAACACCAGGTCAGAGATAGCAACATGAAGATTTAATGTGGTTTTGCTGGTCCACAAGGGAAAAAAATGAAACCAAAAAAGGCCTGGTATAATTAACAAGATTAAAGGGGGATTTAGGATCAGGACAGAAAAGCAACGGGTCAGATTGATCCTTACAGGATTAAAGCTGGAATCCTACTAAGAGTCCAGTGGTTGAGAGATCAACGCAATGTAATGGGATTAAATCAACATCAGCTTTTGTTTTTACACAGCTGAACCTCCAGCGCCTGTGTTTTTACTGCTCCAGATAAGCAGCAGCAAAGTTGACAGGTACCCACAGAGAACCTGTGCACAGGCTGGCCAAGCACGTCTCCTTCAGCCCTTTTAGGCAGAAGAACAATAGGTTAATGCCACTTTCAGAGACAAAGGACAGAAAAATTGTGCTTTATTACAAATTGTCCAAACAATTGTCCAAAAAAGCTGAGGATTTACCAAAGTCCATGTTCCGGCCAGCTCTAAATTAACTGTTTTCAAGTGTGATGGGATCGCCTCAGGAATGATGGATAGGAAAGCCAGGAGGACAGTCCCAGCTGCAATCAGACATGCTGCCGACGGGCAATTGGATTTTGATAGTCTCTTGCCGGCAAGGAACAAAGGATGCAGTATACTCAGTGGAACATATCAGCAAATACGTTTAAGGCAAATTGTCGCATGTCCCTGTTGCACAACAATATCCAAGAATTACAAAAGTGAGAAAAGCCTCTTTCAGCATGTATCATTTGCATTACAGCTGGTGCAACACATGCAGGCCAGCTGCACCTCTGTCCCCCTGCCCCGAAATTTCCAAAGCTTGTCGGTAATTTGAGTTGGTAGCAAGGGGGAGGGAAAGAGGGAAACAGGACAAGGCTAGATATTCTTTCTAGATATCTAAGCTATTTTTAAAGTTTTTCATTCTTGTAGGAGAGAAAATCATGCATGTTTAAATGAGAGGGTATCCATCACCACCACACTTGGTTGAAGAGGGAAGGGGTGTTTATTGCACACCTGTTCACAACAGCTAAACAGCTGCATCGGAGAGCAACATTCCTCATGCAAGGAAAAAGCATTAAAGCATCTCATATTTCTACAGCACTTCTCAGTCCAAAAGGTGTTTAAAATCAGCAGTTACACATACACCATACACACTCCAACAAAGTTTTTTCTGCAGAGGAAAAATTTCCCCAACACTAACATTTTAAAATGCCAATACTGCCCATTTCTTAAAAGATGTTGCAGGCAGTAGCTTCATGTATGCTGAACGGGCTTCTCCTTTCAGCTAGCTGGACCAAAAAAAGTAATTGCCATTCACTGTTCCTCCTCACTCAAGCAGCAGCTAAAATCACAATGTAATAAATTTGGCGGGTGGAGGGGGGGAGAGAAGCTGCAACTACTTCTGGATCCGACAGGCCTTGGAGGAAAGTTCCTCTGCAGTGCTACTGAGATGGTCCTCATAGGGCTGCACACCCCACTTGTGCTGCACCAAATAGGCTTTGCCACCTTCCTGAGGGATGCTTTGTCTTTACTCATAAGGGTTCTCCATCCAAAAGATACGTCATGGATGCAAGCAGACATCACCATCGTGACTGAGAGTGGGATGAAAAAGGAGGCTATTACAACAGAAATGAAAAGTGAAAAAATAGCAACAGGCAGTTCACACTGCACATTTTCTGTCTTCTAGCCACATATACATAATTAAATTTCAGCATTTTTCTGCATTTAAACTTTGTTTCAACACTACATGATTTATAAATTATAAAAAAAGGAATGTTCTAGTATCATCCTATGTCAGCTCCTTAAAACATAATGAATAATAATCCCTAAGAATATCTTTAAAAATTGTCATCTGGTCAAAATATTTTCACTTCATCATTGTCTTATGTCCAATATTCAATTAGAGCATTGTGTGGGGGACAGCATCTTTCATTTGAGGCAGGAGAAAAACTAAATGCCTTTGCCCTGGATTCAGCTACAGACCCAAGAACCATCTGGTAAAAAATCAGCCAGCGCATTGTGCAGGCAGTATATTAGTCATGAGACATAGGACTCTGAGAACAATGAAACCTAAATTTAAGGGACAGACGAAGGAAACTTAATTACTTGTTTAAGCTTCTTCACAGCTTTGAGGAATCTTTAACACTTTCAGTAAAAGCCTTTAGCACCGGAGGGCACAAAGCACATCCTCAATTGATTTCCTAATTTTCTGCAGGCCTGTTTTGACTTCCAGCATGGAACTATCTGCACTGGTCCATCAGCACAGCTTGTCTATCCAATGCATGGCCACAGGGTGCATCATACGGCCCTCAGTACAGGGTACCATCCAGACTGCAGATCCTCCTCCAAACTGACAACTCCACAAAGAAAAACATTTTGTGACTCAAGCTCCTGCTGACCCAGTAGCCCTCACTGAAGGATGAAGGAATCTTTTCCAGTTAACCGCACAAGCCATCCAATCACCCTTTTGGTTAGGTGTGCACACATACGCAGTTGCTACCCTAGTGACTGCTTAGAGCTGTGGCAAAAAAGCCACTCCAATTTAGAGCCACTCAAAGACCTCTCCTATACCACCGCCATAGCCTTGGGGACTAGGACAGCCTTGATATACTGGAAAGTTGGGCAGAGAGATATCTAATGAGGTTCAACAAGGGTACTGCATCTGGGGAGGAATAACCCCAAGTGCCAGCACAGGTTGGGGGCTGACCTACTAGAGAACAGTTCTGCACAGAAGGACCTGGGAGTCTTAGTGGGTGACAAGTTGACCATGAGACAGCAGAGTGCTCTTGTGGCAAGGAGGGTCAATGGTATCCCGAGGTGCATAGGAACAAGTTTAGCCAGCAGGCCAAGGGAGGTGATCCTCCCCCTCTACTCAGCACTAGTGAGGCCACATCTGGAATGCTGTGTCCAGTTCTGGGCTCCTCAGTACAAAAAAGACAAGGAGCTACTGGAGAAGATCCAGCAGGAGGGCCACAAAGATGATCAGGGGTCTAGAGTATCTCTATTATGTGGAGAGATTGAAGGACCTGGGCCTATTTAGTCTAGAGAAGAGAAGACTGAGAGGGGATCTCATTAATGTATATAAATATCTCAAAGGCAGGTGTCAACAGGATGGTGCCAGACTCTTTTCAGTGGTGCCCAGTGACAGGACAAGGAACAATGATCATAAACTAAAACACAGGAAGTTCCACCTCAACATGAAGAAGAACTTCTTTACATTGAGGGTGGCAGAGCACTGGAACAGGCTGCCCAGGGAGGTTATGGAATCTCATTCTCTGGAGACATTTAAAAATCACTTGGATGCATTCCTGTGCAACCTGCTCCAGGTGACCCTGCCTTGGCAGGGGGGTTGGACTAGATGATCACAAGAGGTCCCTCCCAATCCTAACAATTCCGTGATTCTGTGAAAACAGTTCTGGGGCTAATGGAATTAAGATTAGCAAATAAACACCATGGGAAGTGCAGGAAACACAGATGTTCAGTCTCAAATCGCTATTATCTGCGCTCTTCCTCAAGCTTTCAGCTGGAAATCAGGAAGGCTGAGGTTTATTCTCTCCTTATTCTCTTATGGTTTATTCTCTTCCTTCCAAGATAAACAGGCTGTTTTGTGAAAAACTAACTTAAACATGACCCGGTCCCTGTCAGTCTCCCAGGACTTGGACAGGCTTACAGCAAACAGAGTCCCCTGTGCTCATCACTGTTTGGACAGGTGGGAATACAGCAGTCAGGCAGAAGAGCTGCTGGAGAAATTCACACCAACTCAGCCAGTCTACATCCCCCTAATTCTTTTGTTTAGACTCCTCAAGGAAGAGAATTCCTTAATATGATGGCAATGTGCTGGACACTTGATTTATACAAAACTGGATAAAATCATCCTACAGAAGAGATCATTCTGATCCTGAATCTCCTTTCTCTGAAGCCATGAAATGCCTTCTCTTTCTGAACTGCACTGGGGTCTCTCATCTTGGTTATGACCTTGACATCTTCCACAATTACAGGTTTGCAGGAACACAGAATTGGAAAAGATCACCTGGATTATCAACTTTAGTCCTCTAATAACACAGTCACATTATATAATCTCTTTCATAAACTCTTCTTTCTCTGTTTCCCAAAACTCCAAAGCTTTTATAAAACCCTAGATGCAAACAGATGCAAGTCGCTTTGTCACACTAACCCCCAAAAGAACACAATGCAGATATCCCCAACCCAGCTGTGCACGGAACAGCTCGAGTGTGGAAGTAGTATAACCATGTTCATGAGGTGCTGCACCAAAGCTAATAAACCTTATCGAGCAGCAGAACTCATTATCTCAGCTGCAGAGCTGGACAAACATAACTATATTACTTCTGGATTCAAGCTGCTACGTATGCATGCCACAGTATGGCACCGCAGGGACTTGCAGGCTGGGGAATCAGCTTTCAGGCTACTCACTCAAGGATTTTCACATGAGCTCCATTTTATGATTTTCCAGAGCTTTCCTGCTCTGGAGCAAGAATCCAAAAATCAGTGTTTATATTAACACAAAATGTCATTTAATACACTCGCAGAAATTTACCCAGACTTGACCTCTAACAGGCAATCAGGAAAACCTTTCTACACCACCACAGTCTCCCAGAGGCAACCCCATTTTAACCTCTCTTAGCACTGACCACGCCACACACGCACCTTTCACATACAGCAACTGCGTGTTCTCCCTCCTGTCAGAGATTCATTTGCCATTTTGGCTGACGTGTTCATTTGCCATGCCTACCAAACAGGTTCCAGCCAAAGACCTAGAGACACAGCCAGACCTCCCCAGCAAGAGCTGCCCCAGGCTTGGCACCAGAACAAAGTAGGGAGGCAGTTTTCCCTGGATAGCCACTTGCTATCAAACGCACACTTTGAAAACCGTGCCATAACATCCATACTCTTCACTGGCAGTAGCTATCTCTCATGAAAAAAGACCAAACAAATAATAGAAAGACCTGGCGTGAGGAAGAGCATGTTGCTAAGACTCAAGTTTGGCACTGGAGTTGGTTTTCCAATCTCTTGGTGGTAAAGCTGATGAGCTTGCAGCCTAGAGGGAAAAGTTATTCCAGTGAATGCAAGGAGAGACTTTTAAGTGATAAAAGGCAAGTAAAAGACAGGTCAGGAAGAAAACTAAAACCAAAAAAATTCGAAATGAGCTTGGCAAGCTTACTAGCATTATTCTTGCTGTATGGTAATTAGTGGGTCTAGGTAAGATCTCCACTTTCACAAGGCTCTAGAGAAAGGAATCATTTCTAGTTGCAATAGGCAGCCAGCCCTCTCACAGACACTCAGCATGTACCCTGTACGTGGCTGCGAGAAATGAGGAAATTATCCATACCCACTATAAACTGAGATCAGAGCAATGAATCCAGTGCTTTCCTACCAGAAGCCTAGCAACAGCATGGACCTCCCATACCTTGGTCCCTCCTGCCTTTGATAGTTTCAGCTGTCTTTGAGCACAGGAGAAGGATGATTGATAAATTGCTTCATAGGGCTGCTGCCCCTTCCTTTCAACCTTTCTTGTAAAAACAGACCTCCAACAAGGCGACATTCATACATGCAACTCTCAGAACACATCATGCTCTTTAGAAAATACTTGGAATGAAATGACTCTAGATTATATCTTATGACTCACAGTACACAAAGATTCATCTGCTCATAAATGGGAGGAAAAAAAAGAAGAAAAAAAAAAGAATCAGGCTTTCTTATCCAGTAAAGGGTTGAACACTTTTTCCACATTCAAACCACTCTGCTCCTGGCTGTCACCAGCAGAACACCTGCCCCCATGTTGTCAGTACTGACTTCCCTCAGAGTAAAGACCCTCTTGCCTTCATAGTCCAAATTACCCCATGTCCCATTCAGAGAATGGATGACTAGGAGCCCTCTCGAGCAATTCAGGAGCCCAGACAGCTGCATGCAAATGAGAACGAGTGAGAGAAGAGACAAAAGCAGAGTTAAATGGTCCCCCCCCAAAAAAAAAACCCCACTCTTATCTGCAAAGTAGAATTCCTATACACACCTATAGATATGGCAAAGCACCCACCTTGAGTTTCAACACTGACAATGCACTCAAATGGTCTACGCCATCAGAGGGACTATCATACCATCTCTGTCTCAGAAAGACTTCATACAACTGCATCCTACACAGTAAAAGTGTTAAGATAAATAGTCTCTCTTGATATTTAATGGCACAGATAGTCTGCCGCCTTCACTTCCCTCACAATGCCAAGCATTAGGTCATCACAACAGATATTTTAAGTTTCCCATTCTCCAGATCTCCACAGCCCACAATCTCCTGTAGTCTGCAAGGCTCTCAAGTATTTAAGAGTATCCTGCAACAAGTTTAACCTGAGGGAATACAGTTCAACAAGAAAGAATGTCAGTCTGAACCAAGGCTACAGGACCACTTCATTCCAGAAGCAGCATTATGATCAGGGACTGTGATGTTGCAGGTAGCCTGTATGTCTGGGTTCAGTATCCATGCTATACCACAGTTGCAGAGAAAGATGTATTCTTCTTTTTATTTTACTATTTGTCAAACCTGACAGCACTCAATATTGCACAATCTTTTCAAAGAAGATAATTCTGTAATGTGCACCCCTTGGGGGGTGGGGGGAAGAAACATTATGGTTGCTGTGGGAACCTTAATTCTGGATTTCAGGACTTGCATATTTAAAACCTCAAATTTAACATTGCATTAATGTAGCTTCATGCATTGAATTAAGGAATGACTCAGTACAAATCTCCATGCATCTACTGAAGTCCTGACATTCCAAGGACAAGAGGCACAGAACAGAAAAAAAGACAGCATGGGAACAAGGAGACAATGGGAGGTAGGGGGGGAACCTGTGAGCAGGGAAGCAAGAAACTGGCACAGGCGAGGCACAGCAAACCCCACACCAAACCAGATCTGTCACTTGAGGCTCCTTGTTCTCACTGCTAAAGGTTATGCAGCCTGTCAGATAAAAAGAGCTTAAAGCAGAAACACAAATAGGTACGGAAGAAAAGGTTCCTGAAAGGACCAAGGAGGAGAAGATTCCCCGAAAGTAACAAGGTAACCTGTACTGAGAAGGTAAAGATCACATATAGATAGTAAAAATTCACTAATTTCTTTAATTATCATGGCACAGTGCCCAGATGATGCCTTTAAAACCCCTTCAGCTATTTTCAAGCATTTAACATTTCTTTTCCCCACTTCTCTTAAGTTTAACTGCAATGCATACACAGCAGCAGTGCTGCCCTAAGTTTAGGGTGCAGGCAGAAGCGGCACCCCATGGAGGGTTACCAGCCTTCGTCTTGTCAGCAAACATCCCAAAACTCAACCTTCTTTTAAGAATCCAGGAAAAGGTTTCACCTTTTGGGCCAAAGTTGGTCTTTAGGCAGGCTAACACCTCTGCTTTACACTACTGTGCTCACACACCCCTCAGCATGAGGAGGCGAGATAGCAGGGCAGCTCTACTCTGCTCCCACACTCATCCTCTTCGTTTTAGCAGGGTAAGGAACATCTCCATTGTTTACTCCTTATCTAAAATCAGCAGCAGAGTGGCTGAATTACTTCTCCTCTTACCCCACCCACCAAACCACGCACAAATCTTAGCTGAGCCGTGGGGCCTGCCCAGTCTCTCTCACTAAAAACCAGCACCCCAAATGGGGTCCCGCACACCAGGCTGTGGCAAGAGGAAAAGCAGAGGAGGTGGACGTGCCTGCCAGCAGGGCCTGCTGGACGAAACCAGGCAAGTGTGCATACCCCTGCGCAGAGTCAAGTTACCCTGCAACAAAGATAGTGTGTGTATGTGCAAAGGAGGGAAGTCAAATCCTTCTGCCTGGGTTCCAAGGCTTGCTTTGTTGCTAAAATAAACCAGTGTTTGTTCCTGGGAGTGATGGGGAGTCAGACTCTAACAGCAGCCAGCAGCAGCGAGAGCCCCCACACTCAGGAAGGAGGGTGGGTTTTAAGAAAAAAAAAAAAAAAAAGAAAAAAACTTGGGACCCAATTATTCTTCACCTCACATATCTAGGTAAGGAAACACAAGGGCAAACTGCTGATCTCAAGAGTGCCCAGGAGCAGACAAAACTACACATAGATGACTGAGCACTCTAAGAGAACTGACGGCTCCAGAGGAAATTCCAGTCCTTGCTCAAAGGCTGAAAATATATATGTCTTTATATAAGCTTTTACTTTGCTTGCTGGATCTATATAACACTTTATACATGTTTTTCCTGACATTATTTTCCATACTCCACCAGAAACTTGAGTAACTGTGCCACTTCTGGAAAAACAACCTTGCATCCAACTTTTGTAGAAACAGCTTCTCTCTCCCAAACTCCAAAATTATGTATTCCCTTCCTGCTCCTCTCCTAACCTTCAGTGACTACAGATCCCTTTTAGCAGCAGTCCTTCACTACCTGGGATGTCTCTCAGTAACACCAAAATCCCATAAAGCAGAGGCACATGGGAACAGTGTTATGCAACCAAAGAAAAATTATATATATATATATATATACACACACAGAGGTCTCTCAGATGGCAGACAGTGATGAGCATTATACCAAAAATCTTGTCTCCAAGGCACCTGCCCAAAACTGTTCTCTCCAGAGAAACCTATAACCACAGGAAAAACCTGCTCGAAACCCAGTTAATAGTACCTGCTCGAAATATTTTTTACAAGGGAAAAACAGCCCACTGTGTGTAGAGGGTGCAGAGAGCTAAGCCCAACAGTGAAGGCCACTCACGTTAGTGCAGAGTCCTTCAGCTTTCCATTCCTTATATGTGCAAAGTGTGCAAGCCCTCACACACGCTTCCTACTCACCCAGAGGTACATCATGTTAGCCTGGGTCCTTCAAACCCAGCAGTGAGATGATCCGGCAACACAAGAGGCACTTCAGTAAGATTGTCGAGACCGAGGTTGGTTGAGGGTGGTTTTTGTTTTTTTTTTTTTTTTTCTTAAAGAAAAAAAAATCCGAACGGCTCAGTTTGAGGCTTAGAAAGCGTCTCGCCTCCTCCACCCCCCTCCTCCAGCTCTGGCTGCTCTGCGCTCTTCTCTCGCACTTAATCTCTCTCTGGGAGTTCCCAGCCCCGTGTGTCTGTACTGGCGTGCACAGCACACACTCTGCATTCGCCTCCAGGGAATTTCTCTCTGTCATTCTGCTTCTAAAAACACAATCTCGGCCTCACAAGATTCTTGCAAGAGGCAGGGATGGGTGGGGTTAGTAATAAATGCAGCCCGGCTTCCAGTGCCGGAGAGCGCTTAGTTTAGAAGAAGGGATCTGTAGCCGTGAACGAGGCAGAGCAGAGCACTGTCCTCCAAGGTCACTGGGGGTGAGGACCCATTCCCTGACCCATCCACTAACTGCTTCTCCAGGAATCATCCATAGATGCAGGAGCTGTGAAAGGTGCCATAGGCAGGTTCTGCATGTCTTCATCTACCCCACTAGTCAACACCCCAAATTCGGTTACAATTCAGTAGCTGTATTAATCATTAACCACTGACAGGAATCAAGGAGCACAACTATGGGGATCCTGAAGCTAAGCAGAAAATCTGTGTGTGCCAGCCACCCTGGAACTCCCTCAGGAAAAACAACCACTGGCAGCGTGAGCTGGAGAAAAGAAGCGACACAGATAAAGGGGTTAATCTGCTTTCGCAGGTGGCTCCACATGAGTATTTTCAGACTTGCATATTGCTAAAGGGAAAGCAGCAGCTGGCTCCGGTTCCTCAGAGTATATCGGGTTCCCACTTGCTTGGAGGCAGCTTTCCCCCCAAGTCTGACTGGGGCAAGTGCCCTTGCAGCCTTGCGCTCCCAGCCTGCTCCAATTTCAGGACTGCAAAGCTCTGCCGGTGGGGCGGCAGCCCCGGGAAAGGCACGTCGAGCAAAAGACACTCGCCCCAGCCACCAAGACAAGCACCAGCAAGCCCTTCCCTGCAGGAGCGAATCTTCGTCCCATCCCCCGTGCCCAATGCCACAGGATGAGTGTCACCTCACATCTCATTAATCAGTTAAACCACTCTTCCAAACTAGGAAAACGGGTTTCTCGCCCCCTTCCCTTCCCACCTCAAAATGAAGAATTGACTTCCCTCGCTGGGCTCCAAATGCTAAGTTAAATATGGCCCTGTGTCTAACAGGGGAGAAAAAAAACCAAACCAACCAAACAAAAAAAACACAAATGAAAAAAACCAACCTTGTTTTCATTGAGGCACTGGTCTCCTTGGAAATGAGTTTTGAAGGAATAGTTTTATCTCAGCTCAAGATACAGAAATACTGTTATTCCATGTATCGCCTCTGCTCCCTGTACTTATAGATTACTTAAATGCAATCCAGTGGGCTTTGAGCAAAGCAAGCATCCTGTGGCCTGCAGGCTCCACACACAAGTGAAGCCCTACCTACATGGGGTGACAAATGGATGGGCCTCCCACCACAGCCAGACCAGACATCCCAGATGTGCTTTGCACTCCACAGGCTCCCCTCGCCTTCAGCAAGCCACAGACACACCCCAGGGGAGGCTTGTCCCAGGAACAGGCATGAACACACAGGACACCGATGGGCTCTAAGGAAATAAATACATGACTGTCACTGCAGTCACACATAAAAACCGGAAAAAAAGGCTTATTGTCATGACCAGGACATAGCAGTCATAGGGATGTACTAGTTAGCGACTAGGCAAGATGATGTTCCATCTTCCAGCCAGAAAAATTCAGGCCCTGCTTTTCAGGGGAAGGAGCAGAAGGTCCTCCAGGAACATGGGATGTCACAGGGCTGTTCCACTATGGCATTGCGCAGGTCCCCATCTGTTCTCACCTTTTTGCACAATGGGTCAGGTTGGGAAGGTGAAAAGCAATGTTCCTAAAAATCACTTATGGCACCAAAGCCTATGCACCACAGTCTTCAAAGAGTGAAGCGTGTGATCCATAAACCTGTTCTCAAAGGCTCTGAGAGGAGTGAAACAGCAGCAATGCTGACATTTGCATCGTGGTTAGACACTTCTGTTAACATTCTGCTTCTCTGCAGCAGGGTCACACCAGCAGCAGTGACTAGTTCAACCAGCCTGCAGACTCAAGCAGACACTTCTGCACCAAATAACCTTGATGGCATTTTTAAGGTTTTCTTCTGATCCAGAATTACGATCCAAAAATGATCTTAAGTAACATTTTAATGAAAGCTGAGATTTCCTTGTGTGCAGAGGAGAAAGTGAGAAGACACATGGACCAGGTGAGCAAACCCAAATAAATCCTACTTCATATGTATTACCAAAAAAGACTTGAAAATTATGAGTGCTTAAAACTAAGCTGAAGAGTTACTATCAAGTTCCCTAATTTTAAAAAAAAATAAGAAAAGGGAAAAAAAAAAGAAAAAATTCTCCCCCTTCTTCCCCAGGATCTCTCATCCCTTTTGGGTCCCTTTCATGGGGGGGAAAAAAAAAAAAAAAAGAAACTTTCAGAATAAGCCTGTTCCTTAATTTCAACAAGTGAGACTTGTCACAGATCATTCCAGTCAACAACTGAAACTAGTTACAAGCATCATCCCAGCAACTCCACAGCTGTGCAGGTTATATTCAACCTCCAAATCAAAACAAGACCCATGAACCCTCCTTGAATCATCCAAATACTGACTCAAAATTTATTTCACTGTTGCTACAAGGCCACCACCTCTCCATGGAAGGTATATGGGAAGATTACTGAGAAGAGCAGTGATGTAATACCCTTGTCCTGGAGCAGGAGCCCTGTTTGATGAACTGCAAGAGCAGGTTTCTCAACACTCAGTATTGTCAAGCAGTGAGAGGAGTACCCGGCAGGTCAGAAAAGGAGGCTGCAGGATGACTCGCTTCGACAGAGCTGCTGCTGCTGCCCAGAGGCTCAAACCAACACTAAGAACGTGAGGTGCATGCCTAAGACTATCCACAGTTGTAAGACAGTACAGGTGGCAGTGGGCTAACCATTTTAGCCTCAGAAGCAAGAAAAATACTTACTTGGTCAATACAATTATTGGCGGGGGGAACAACTAGACGAATTATTACGCCGCCTTTAAGCTTTTACTCAGATTTTTCAACTACATTAGACAGTTTGTACAAAGTACCAATACAACACACTTTTTTCTAAAAAAATTTATCCTAAAAAAACCAAAACTATTCTCTAAAGAGCAAGAGGACAACAGTATGTCAATGCATCTTATTCCAGAAAGACACACATAACTAAGACAGGCTTCTGAAACAGGTAGCTAGGATCCTCTGCAAATGCTTTGTCTTAATCCTATCAATGGAGCTTTACAGGATATATGTCAGGGAACTCAGAGAGGCTGTTGTGTGTGGAAATACACATGATCTCTTAGGGATCTTTCATGTCTTAAAAAAGATTAAAAGTAGAAAGAAAAATATTTTAAAATTAATATATACCAAGCAACTAGAAAAATCTTCAGAGAGCTGCAGCCTAGTGAAACATTGGTCCCTCTTCTCTGATGGCAGGCTGTTGTGTAAATCAAAGTGAAAGGGGAAAAAAGCAGTCTGCAAAGACTTTAATGTTTGTTAGAGAGTTAAGGAAGGTTTTAGCAAGTAACAAAAGGAAAAAGAGAAAAAAAGGATCAAGTAACCACCTATTTAATATTACTTAAATGTCTTTGGCAAAATAACAGGCACTGATAAAAAGGAAAAAAATTCTACCTGCTTCTGTACCAGTATCAAAAGCCTTAATGGCACAAGAGTAATCGTGGCTGCTCAGTTACATATACAGACTGAACCCAAAAACACTGCTGGTATATAAGTTTCAAATAAGCCAAATGCTTAAAAAATATTCTACAAAAAGTTCTAGCCTATTTAGGAGAGATCAGAGTGGGCAAATGGGGAATGGGTACAGCACAGTTTCAAACTGACGTTATCTCTTTCTAGCTGATGGTGTCTCAGAGGCATATGATTTCAAATGCTTGTGGATTAACATTCTAGCAGATAAAGCTCAAGACAGGGTACAAGCTGGTGTGCCTGCTACACACTACTAAAATCACATTAGATAGCACACAGGATGAGTGGCTAGCTGAGCACCTCTTCATAACAGAGGGAAAAACCCATTTGATCAGGAATTTCTAATGCAATGACATTCACAGGAGGCATCGGGGGGCTAATGCCAAAGAACGTCCTCCAAATTTCTAAATTACAGAAAACAATTTCTTAGTTCAAGAAGTGTTACGTTGAAAATGAGTAAGTCCATATTAGATTCCATCTTGACAGAAAAGAGCAATCAGTTGTAAAAACAGAAATTAGCGGTAGCTTAGTTAAATTGATTGTGACAATTGCATTTGGACATATGTAAGGAGAATAGAGACCAAACCAGTGTATCTACGTACATACTGAGCACTTGAGTGGGACCAGAGGTACACTGGCATATTTTTCCTAGACAGACAGATTGCCTATTGGGCTTCCTTGTCACATCCCCACACTTGAACACTTGTATATATTCTAGCAAGTTGAAAAAAAAAAAAAACCAAAAAGAAAAGCTAAGAGAAGAAAATAGAAAGGAAATTAGAAAGGGGAAAAATAAAATTTACAAGGGAATCCTAACAACAGGAGGCAAAATCCATAAGCAAAGCTGGAAGACGATAATGAGTTTTTCAAAGCTTGTCAAGAATAGAAACTCCAGCAATTGCATTGATTTGCTACTATGGGGAAAAGGTAGACACATTCCCAATACTGAAGAAAGAGCCAAAGGATTCAATACGTATTTCTGTTCTATATTTGGAGAAAAGTCAGCTGTTGCAGTCTGTGATAACGAAATGCTTTCCATTCCAGCAGTAACTAAGGAAGATGTTCCAACAGTCACCCAACAAACAGCTCTGCGGTTCTCTTATCTGGCTCAAGCTTGCAAACAAAAGGGATGTAACCAGATAACAAGTGGGTTTTAACCAAACTACAGCTGTGAACATATTTAGATGTGGACACTTGGGAAGGTGTGCAGTCTGCTTTGAACTGCATCACCTGCACTTGCGGCTCTAACAAGCCCTAACTACAGTACTAACATTAAACCTGCTGCAAGGCCAAAAGTACCACTGTGGTGCAATGGCAACCCCAAATGCAGGTGTTTCTTGAAGCCCATTATTATTAAAGTGCTGCTGCTGCTAGCTGAGCTCGGCCAGCTTCTGTCATACCGGAAGACTGCATCAGGAAAGCAATGCTACAGGGGAAGGCACCAATACCAATTTTCGCAGCATCTGAACTTTCCTAGAGGCATCCATGTTGGAACTCTTCCACTAATGAGAGCTAAAATAACAGCCCAGTGCTGAGCAGAGTGAAAAATGAAATGGGGTCTGATAATAGAATGTTTGCAGAACAAAGATGCCAGTGGAAAGCTACTGGTAGGGAAGTGCAAATTAACCTGGGTACCTGAACACATCTGGGAGAGCATTCAGGATACATGAATAAAGAATAGTGATCATAAAAATATCTATTCCTAATGTTTAATAAGGCTTCCTGGCAACCTTACCTGTCAAACAAAACTGTAAAATACTTTAAAATAGGCTGAACTCTAAAATAAGATTATTCTCTTACGGTTAGTAAGTGCTTTGAATCTACATGTTCATCTTCACCGTGCAGTTTTCCATGGCTGGGGAGTGGGAGGGAAGGTACCCCAAGGCTGGGGCAGATTGAAGAGGGAAATTTAATTTCAAACCAAAGGAAAGCAGTGACTTTCACAGCCAACAGCCAGACCGAGCTCTCATATTTTATGCAGAAGTTGGATTTAGACTGAGGATGAAGACTCAGACCATTGTCCCACCACTACAAACATTTCAAGAACCATCTACAAAAGGTCTGACTGGAGATGGGAACTGTGACATGTTCTGCAGCACCCAGAGAGAAGTTTCTCCAACTCCATGGCTTATCTGACTCTGGCAGAAGGTCCGGGTAAGAGAACAAGGGAACCAGACTCCTGCTAGCTGTGGGTTTGGGCTTGCCTTGTGTCTTGCCGGTTTTTATTTGGTTCGATTGGTTGATTTTTATTTGGGGTTTGTTTTGGTTTTTTTAAAGAATATTAGAAATGGGGCTGGAAGCTATCTGGGGAGAAGCACAGAAGGCAGCCCTGGGCACACATGCAGTTCCTATGGAGATAAGAGGATCTTCTTTGAGGTTGGTTTGCTCCTTTCGGTGCCGCTGGAGACTACCCTGGCGGCAGAGTACTGCTCATTTGCAAAGACTCCCTCTGCTCAGGATCCTGGCATTATCTATAAGAATTTCTGAGCCACAAGGTAGATTTCCTCTTAACATCCGAAAGGACTCCAGGAAGCCTCTTTCTGCATTATCCTGTTTATGAAAGGAAGCAAGAACACAAAGTGCATACAATAAATCACCCAGAAAAAATACCACAATCCCTTTCAGATGTTTTGCCAAGCAAATAAGCCAAATGTTGGCATATTACAAGGGAAAGAAAAAAAAAAGGCCATTTTGTTACAGAGCAACCCATTTCATTACTGGAAAACTGGATTCCTATTCTCTCTCCTGCAGGTATGGTTCAGCTACACAGCAAGAGGTTTCTGAAAAAAGACTACTTATTTAAAAGCAAACTATCAAGAGCTAGTTTATCTTCCACAAAAATCAGAAAGCTTGGAACAATAAAACACCTTCATATGCAAACAAATCCAATAATTTTCAAGGACTGTCCTGCTACTGACTTCACACAGTAATTAAATTTAAGTCCTTAAATAAACTTCAGGAGATCTCAATTCACAGGCTTATCATTCAAGGGGGGAGGGAAGAAAATGGATCCCAGGAAAAGCTTTTTTGAGTTTGTTTGGTATTTTCCTCCCCTCACAACCATGCTCAAGAGCACCATTGTGTAAGGCACTGTCAATTCTTCAAGAGAAAAAGCTCAGCAATACACTTTTAAACTAAAACCAAGAACACCCACATCAATAAAACTAAACTGTGAACCCAGAGAATTCAAAGTTAAATGCTCAAGAGCATGTGAGCATTTAGATGTAAGGAATTCTTAGTGCTCTGGTATACTGGTTTGGGCATTCACCTGCAGAAACAGAATGATGATGCAGCCACTCAGGATACAGCAAACATGAGCTTGGGGAGCCAAGTGGGATTTTCCGTGAAATATACCCTGTCAGTCTTACTATGGTGGACTAGGAGCAAAGTCTGCAATTCCCAGTACCTTCTGAGGAGATTCTAGCAAACTGCTGTGTTGCCACCCCAGACTTGATTTCCAAGCTGTATCTTCTGCAATTCTGTCATACCTGGATCTAGTCTAAAGTCCATACTGAATTGGCATATAGCAAATACATTTAGGTACTTGTAAGAGGGGATCAGAATAAGCTCTAATCCTGGTATTTAAATATATACTTTTTAAAGTTTAGTTAACTAATAACTGCCCTAATATCCTCACTAGTAATGTCCAGATCACAAATTTTGATCTCCCTTCGATTTTTCCATTAAGTAGCAGAAAATTATCAGACAGCATCAAACTCCAACAAAAGTCTATTTTTAGTGTTAAATCAGGAGTAAAATGTCCAGCTGAACTGATAAAGGGCAGAAAGATTCTCTGTGCCCTAGACTTATTTGACAGTGCTAAATAGGGTATTTCTTTTGTTGCGGATTCTGAAGAGGGAGTCATAAATAAATAAAAAAATTTTTTAAAAAAGGCAACTCAGCTCCTACATCAACAATTCATCTTTCTATAGTCCACAAGGGAAGTTATACAAAAGAATGAACTGATGGCATCCAATTCAAGGTGTGAGATTTCACATGGCAACAGAGAAACTGTTTCCAAAACCTCATCAATGGAGCTACAGCATCATTACACCATTTTTTTGTCTCCATGCTTACCATGTCAAGTGGCCATACTACATCAGCAATTCATCAGCACTGCAACAACCCAGCAAATTAAGAAAGGATATGAATATGAGAGTATTGTAACAGTAGAGAAAGAGGAAGAACAGGGCATAGCTCTCTTCCCTGGACCACACAGGGGTTTATTAATACGCTGAAACTTTGGCTTAGGCCTGCTGGTGATAAAGGGGAATACAGATGGAGAGTAATACCATCCTGCAGAAAGGGACTCCTCCTGGCTTGTTTGTGTAAAGGAAGGCTAACAACGTTAGCGAGTTATTCAGGAAGTAATGGATACCCTCTTGCCCTGAGCAAATTCCTTTTCAATAACAGTAGTAATTTCCTAGGCAATACAACTGTATTAAGGTATAATGGCTACTATATTTATCTAGAGGCCCTGTACTGCTGGGATCTAATTTACTATGGTGTAGAAAGCAGTTTACAAATCCTGGGATAGTAAAGTTTCTGGAGACAAGAATAAAATTCTATCCTGTATTGCTCAGTTTGAAGACTGGGTTTTAACATTCCTTTTTAAGAGCATAAAATGCATTCACTCCAACTTAGAAAGACTCAAAGACTAATAAGCCCCAGAAGTAAACTGCAAATACACTTCTAAGAGGGAAGAAATCAGCTTAGCAAATACTACATTCTGTGCATTTTTTTATCCTTATTGTCACAGCTGCTTTATTTCTTCTTTTATTCAAATAACATTCTTTCATTTGACCCTCTGAGAAGAAAAATAATCCATGACATTACCTAGCAGCCTTACGTACCTAATGAAGACAAAAGAGCTGAATGCCTGAAGTGCAGCTTCACTATGGGGAACGGCACAAGTACATAATCAGCAAGGAAGAACAGAATGACTGCAGCTAATGAAGGGGTAACACCAATAAACACTGAATGACATCTCCTGAGGAACAAAACTAAACTGCTAAAAGACTTTGGTGGAACACACCATCAACCTGAGATAAGTACAGGTGGGTGGAAAGAGACCAAACACACGTGTCAGGGACTGCAGATACTTCCATTACATAACGGCAGTAAGAAATCCCAGGCAAAATCTCCATTAACAGAACTAAAAGCAAAATATTTCAAACGGGTATTGGCAGTTGTCAAACCACATAAAGGAAAGGCAGACTGCTCAAATGTAAAAGGCATTAATAAAGCAGAGGACAAGAAGTATAAATAGATATAAAACAGAGGAAGATTTCTAGATAACAGAAATGCTACTGGAAAATTTTAGTTATAGAATACAATATCCCAAAATGATCAGCAAAGGTCAGTTGTCAGAAAAGCAATTCTGCTTCTGATCTCATTCAGAGCAAAGCAGTCCTTAACCATACCTGCACTGCCACCATCCAGCTGGATTACTCTCATGGCTGCAGCAAACAGCTCACTCCATCTGACTGGTCCCTCGAGGAATTATGAGCATAAGACAATTTAGAAAAGTGTGTGTATGTAAAGACTAACTGCACTACTGTTCTCCTGCTTTATAAGCAAAAGAGAAACCATTTTTCAAAGTCTTTTTAGTGTATATATTTAATACGGGACTTCCAAGAAGGCATATGGATAGATACCTACCTGTATCTTTTAACAGGCCATTTTACCATTCTGCAGATCTCACATGCAGCAAGTACTAGAAACACACAGAATTTGCAACATGGGATGTTCCAACAAATTAGCACTTGTGTCAGCTGATTAACTTGAATCAGGAGGATTTTGGCTCTCATGGAAGCAGAGCAGCTATAGATCCGGTCTTCAACATCACTGCAGTCTGTGTATGGTCACATACTGTGACCTTCAAACACCTTCAGCTGAGCTCACATTAAGGCTGTTCCACCTTCCCTTCTTTCCCCGACATCCAACCATGAACAAAAAAAAAGAAACAAAACCCCAAAACCAAACCAAACCAAACAAACCAACCAACCAAACAAAAACAACCAAACAAACAGTACTGTAAATTCCATCCCATTGCATTTTCTGATCAAATCCTGGCAAAATTAGACTCTTCCACTAGAGACGGATTGCAACGTTCTTACTCTTCCAATCCCTTTCTAAGACAGACACACTGAATGAGTAGCAACTCACTCACACTGAGTTTAGATGAGATGAATGGTTTGAATTAATTATGGCTAGTCAACATGTGCATTTATTTTGTCCTAGGTCCTATGCAATACATTCTCATCTTATCCTAATCCAAATTTCAGCTCTGAAGTGTAGCCATACTGTCTGACAGCCATTGTAACTGCTAGAGAAGCTACTCATTCAGATAACAAAGCAACAATAATATATTAAATTCCTCCCTGTTCCCAAATTTCCAGAAAGCAACAGTAACCAGAACAATCTTTTTTCATCCTTGTGTGACCCAAAGAATGCACGTTTCCTTTCAGATAAAGGCCTTGCTATGGTTATCTAATGCTAATGTCACTACAAACTGGATTAGAGACGCCCAGAAACCTCGAAATACGTACATGGATAGTCAGCTGTATCCAGATTCTAAGTCTGAAGGAAATCAAGTGCTCCAAATTGTGCCTAATGTAGTTAAGTTTGCCCTTTAGGTAGCATAGACCAGTAAGAACATATTACACAGTGATTAGATTAATTCTTGAGTGAAATTCAGATGGCTGGCTCTATTTTTCTATTGTGTCAGTATATTTCAAATTATTTCAGAGACGATCACTTTTCCCATACTCTTCTCCACAGCAGCAGCTGCTCAAGAAAAACAGCAGTTCTCTGTCCGGGGTGAAGTTGGCAGCAACTGGGGACAACGCTGCTGTCAGAGTTCAGCTCCCAGTTCTGAAATGCCATTCTACTGGAAATACCAAAGAGCCTAAATCTAGCTACATATACCACGGGATGTAAAATATCTCTATCTCAGCTTTCAACAGAAAGCTCCGGAGTCTCATGACATTTACTTCTTTGGCCCCTGTCAGTCTTTCTCCAGACCCTGCAAAGGATCAGAGCTAGCTGCCATAAATGGCTGGAAAACAAGATGTTCCAGAAGCACTTGGAAATGAGCAGCACTGTTTTAGCTTAGGGAGACCATGGCAAGGAGCCAGGGTGACAGGTGCCCCAGAAATACAGATGACGATCAAACTGTTGCCAATGTTAGCCACTGCTGTCCTCCTGACCTGTAAGAAAGGATAGCCCAGGTGTAGCAGGAACAAGGGACCAGAAAAGGCAACGATGAGTTTGCTGGCAGTACCTGAAGTCTCTCCTCAGCAAAATCCAGCTGTAAAGAAATTTCAGTGGGTCTCATTAGATACAATTCTACTGCTAAACCTTTATTAGGCCTGGCAGTAAGTCAGTTTGGTCCTGCTGTGACATCAGAGTGCAGCTCGTCACCACAGGCACCAAAAGAGTTAAAAACGCAGATTGCTGCTAAAACTGCCACAAGCTACAAACCTGCTACAAACACTCTCCTTTGTGGGCCAGCAGCAACTAAATCCACTCCTCAACAGTTGGTTGGCCTTTGGAGGAAGAGGTGGGAAGAGACAAGTTGTGGGGGACTGCCCCCTCCCAAGTAAATAGCAGCACAGCATCTGCTCCAGTTTTCAGTTAAAATCAGTGAGATAGCGCTCATGATTTTAGCAGCAGCCTCTGGAGACAGCAGCCTCTGACCTTTATCAGGAAGAGCATCCTTGTCCTCTAATCACAGACTTCCTGGAAAATGCAATCTAGCTGGCAATTAATATAGAATGGAAGGGGGTGGAAAAAGACTCATAACATCGAATTACCACTGCAAAAATTTTTAAATACATCCCCCACCAAAAGGCAGAAGAATTCAAGCATGCTCTCACAACCTATCTTGCTCCCATAAGCATTGTTTAACAGTACTTACTAAAAAAATTTTCTCCTGTCTCCCACCAACAAAAAATCCTGCCCCCCCGCTCCCCAGTGTTGTTTTTCAGATGTTGCCTGCAGCAGCACAGCATCTTACTGTGAAAGCTTCAACACAGGTGTGCAGAGCATGACCTGGGCAGAATTACATGTGCCATTTCCACTGGGAAATCTAAGAGACTTATTAAGCCAGGACAGTGCCGATTAATCTACTAATGGAATGAATCAGAAGTGTGTTCCTGGCCCTTTCCCTTTCACATCCCAAAGCCTCAGGGGAGCTGAAACCATCTGGCAAATGCCTGCTCCGAGCAACGTTATGCTACTCCTGGAAATACCTCTCCCTTAATACTAAGACGAATGAAACCATCTTCCATCCACCAGCTATTCTCGGGAGCATCTGCGTAGCTCACTGAGGTAGTCTGCTTGCACACAGCATCCTTGCCCAGCCAATGCAGAGCTGCTCACTCACCATGCAGGAGATGTCAGCAGAACAGAAAGCGATCCCATTCATTTACTCGGGGTCCTGCTGAAGCAGCCGGACTGAGCGGGGCGGGGAAGCGGTTGCTGCATTCAGGGTAAGGCACACGGGCTGCCCTCCCACAGCAGATCCCAGGCACAGGGAAGCACTCTCCCTGCCCAGACTGAGGAAACGCTCTCGGTCCTTTCTTCATGCAGGGTGAGTTGCAGGTAGGGTAACAAGGAGGGGGTTGTTTATGTTAATTAAAAACAAAAAAATAATAATCTTTTCTGGAAACACATTCATAATGGAAATCTCACCAGAAAGCTTAAAGGGAAATCAAGACATCAAACAACTCCAAGGTTCATACATGATATATATTATTACTGTGAGACAGAGGGAAGGACTGACTCAGAGATGCTGAATACCCTGAACCCTTTGAGTAATAAGCAAGCTCAGGAAAAAAACAGAGCTGAGGCAGCTGTCACAAAAAAAGGAACTCTGTCACTTTTAAGATCATATAGGAGCAGAAGAGCATCCTATCTTACAATTTAGACACCCCATAAAAAAAAAAAGAGAGAGAAAGGCCCAAGACAACAGCAGTCATATGGCTGTGGAACAATGTAGATGGTAACAACTGGCTTTTGACTGTCACAAAACAACACAAGTACAGGGCAGGGGAGACAAGAGGCCCTCCATGCTCAGAGACAGCACAGAGCATGTTTAGACAAACATCCATCAGGAATTGCCTAACTTGTTATTACAGACTCCTAGAAACTGGTCCCCTAAATTACCGTTCCACTGCTTCACTACATTGAATCAGAAAATGTTGGTTTACCCCATAATATCTAATTTAAGCTGTCCTTGATGCATATTTAGCTGTCTTCAATGGACATAATAAATAATCAACCCCCATCCTCCATGCTTTCTACTTTCTTTTTTAAAAGAAGAAACAAGCTTGGTGTTTTCCTCCTATGTCAGTCTCTCTGAGCCTCTGTTTCTTGTTCTGCCCTGGACTATTTTCAGATTCTGCCTTTGTATTTCCTGAAGTGCTAAAAGTAGGTACAGTGCTCCCCTTTCTGTACCAAGCTGTAAACAATAACTACCTTCTGCAGTTATGTGACACATCTGGAAATGCATTCCAGGTTTTTAAGATCACAAAAAAAAGCACCAAATAGTCAGTCTGTTATTTCCTATTACCCCAGATCTTTCCTTGGATATTCCTTGTTAGCCAGTAAAGTCTCCATTTTATACTGCATATACAGTTCCTTTTGTTAATACAGCTCGGTTTTGTGTAATTTCACATTGTTGGATTTCAGGCCATTTCTGCAACTCACTGTGATCTTTCTGACATCTAATCCTACCTTCCAAAGGCTACCAGCCCTTGCACATACACATATTCAGTCACTGTTTTATTACACTGATGTTTGATGAGCAGTACAGAACAGCAGAGCAGCCAGGCCAGACCATGTTAAGACTCCAGATCACACACGCAGAGACAAGCATGATATAATTGCTCCACATACGGTTTTCCAATGAGGCACTCAGCCCCTTCTTAATTTCACCTTTCATTTGCCTTGTTTATGTAAAGGTCATGTGGGACTGGGTCCAAAGCCAGTAGCTTTCTCCATCTGCCAGGCCTGCTGCCATGTCAAAGGAAAAAACTAAATTGATCTGACATGATTGGCCCTTAAAAATTAGCAGTGTATGTCTGTTGTTGCCTTAATTTCCTTTAGTAAAGGATCTGACCATAAGCATCTGATGTTTTTCAGCATCTTCCCAGGTTCTGTATATACACTGTTCAGTTGAATTTCTTGGCATTTCTAGCCTCCTTTAAAAAAAAATTAGGATAGGAGAATAATATTTATTCACACATACACATGTGCGCACGCACACACACACACTCCATTCGCTTGAAAGCTGTGAGATTTCATGATGTGCGGAATACACACTGGAGAAAACCCACCACTCCAGCACAGCCTCTGTGGGCTCAAAGGAGGAGACCATCCTGCAGTGCCCTCTGAGCAGCAGCAATGCCGTGCAGCACCGTGCCTCTGGATCAAACCAGCTCGGGCCAGGAGCCTGCCCAAGCCAGGAAAGCCTAGACATCGCCTGCTCAGGCTCCCCTCTGAAAGCAGCTCTATCAGGAGCACTCCTTCTCAAACATCCCTCCTGTGTGTCCCCTCTGCTCACCCTGAGACATTTTGGAACAGATTAAAGACTTGCATAATGGAAACCTTTTCCACCATGACTCTCGAAAGAACGAAATGTCAACACAGCTCCCGTGGAGGGGCTGTCTGTGCCCTCCCTGGATGCTGCCCGTGCTGGGTTCAGGCAGTGACCCATCCTCTCCCCATCCCTCTGAACAAAACTTCCCTTGTCCAGAACAGAACACATGAGGAGTCACCCCCAAAACGCTCGCGGGACGCCAAGAGGCCGAGCCACCTCTCCCCTCTCTCCCTGCTGCTTCAGCCCTTCCCGCCCTACAGCCCGACGGGAGGGCTGCGCCAGGGCAGCCCCGGCGGCAGCGGGACGCGGGTCTGAGGGCGGGCGGGGCGGGGATCGCTGGCCGTGCGCCGGCTGCCCTCTCCCGGTAGCCCAGCGCCAGCGCCGGCCCGGCCCGCAGGGCTGCCCCGCGCACCCACACTCGCCCCCCGCACCTCCCGGGGCCCTCCCGCTTACACGGCAGGGCAGGGCAGGGCATGGAGGCCGCAGACGAGGCTCCAAGAGCCCGGGCTGTCCACCAGCAACGCGCTGGGGCACTTATGGGTACCTAGAAACAACAGCTGCGCAGGTATTATTCAGGAAAAAAAAATATATACAAAGTTCACATAAGCTGCTTAAATTTTCTTCTGTGATTTCGTTTGTTTTGGTTTTGTGGGTTTTTCTTCCAAGAAAGAAAACCCTTTCCAGGAAGAAAACCTGCACTCATGTGGTGACACTGCAGCTGTGCAAGCTGAGGACCCCAAGCCCCTCTCACCCAGAGCTTCAAAAGCACTTTGGTTTCAGGTTAAGAGCTGCACAGAACTTTATCCCCATAAAACATACCTAAAGCAGGGACTTGTTGCCACAGGATGTTGCGGATGCCAAAGATTTAGACAGGCTCAGAAACCATTTAGACAAATTCAATGAAGAAAAAAATCTATCACAGGTGACTTGAAAAAAAAAAAAAAAGAATAAAAATCTATGGCCAGGAAATCCCAAAGCCACAGGATTGCTTGAAGAGCACAGAGGAGGGGAAGTATCACTGAATCTTGGCCGTGCTCCCTCTGCTTTAAGTACTTGCTATTAGACACTGTCAAAGCCAGAACATTGGAAGGCAGAGACCTTCTGTCTGACCCAGAATAGCTGCTTTCATACCCTCAATAGGATATCATATCCATCAACAGGCTGTTTTCTCTGCACCATTTGGTTTTGGTCCTCCAGCTGATCCTTTTGCAGACTACTTCTAACACGCGCCACACTCTAGCATAATCATTCAGCAGGAAAAATCTAAACAAGATGCTGTCCCTCTTGCCAAAGGAACTGAGGGTCTTGGGAGTTTCCAAGACTCTTGCAGACACTGGGTAACACTCCAATGCTCACATCACATGAGAAAACGTGGAGTCCTGGTCCTTTCAAAGGATGACTCACATCTCCTCTTTAACCCCAAGCAGAGATGAGAAATTGCTTGAATCAGAGGACTCAAACATGAAAGGAATTCGTATTACATCATCCAGCCCATTTCCTGCCAACGCCTTATAACCCCAGAGCTTTGGCCGGACTATTCATCAGCAAGGTATTTGTTACTTCCCTTGAGAAGCTGTTTATAGGACTTAAGGAGCTTACTGTCAGGAAGTCTTCCCATGTATCTGAATTAGATGCACTCCTTAACTACCTCTCCTCATACAACTTTTCTCCACATGGTTACTTATTCTCTCTTGTTATTGATTAGCAGACAGGCATGCATCGGTATGGATGCTGGATTGTTTATGGAAGGTATTCAGGGTTCTGTAAGGAAAGGATCCCCCACCTTGAAGGCTACAAAGGCAGCAGACATGAGGGAAAAGAAGAACAAATATACAGCCAGAGTGATCTGTTTGCAGGACCTGTGTCAACTGCAAGGCATCATGTTTCCCGTATTATTTATGGATTTTGATGCTAGGAAATCAGCTAAATAAAGGAAAGGAGAGATTTAGAGGAATGTGGCCAATATAAGCAGAGAGACTTGGTTCAGAGGGAAATTTCAGAAACCAGGTTTATATCAAGTTAAGTTATTTAGTGGTATATGTTTTACATTTTTTTCTAATCCTACTTGCTGTATCTTCCTGTAGCTTCTTCTGGATATAGTTTGGCCTTGAGAAAACAAGGAACCACTTCTTTGTGCTTCAAGTGATCAACCAAGTGTCTGGCCAAGATGGTTCTGGATTTACAGAAGACATATCACTAGATTAGTCTCAGTGGATCTTACCTGTCCTCTTCCAATTCATCCTTAATTATTTCAGCTTCAATCTGTACATTCTGTTCTCTATTTTCCTTCTCAAGATGTCACAATTTACATTGCTTTAACTTAACTCTCTTCCACTCTATCAACACTTTCTTACCTTTGAATGTGCTGAGAGTTCTAAGTAGTGTGGGATGCAATTTAGTAGAGGATCTCTCAAGCTCCTCCTCTTATGCAGTGTTAAATGGCTTTCCATAAGCACATCTGAACTCTCCCACACTTCTCACAGCTTAGTGAAGCAGTAACATCCCCAGCAGTTACCCCACTACACACCTTTGAACCCCTCTGTGTGCAGCTGCCTCGCAGATGCTTCCCATCTCCTGAACATGTTGGACATTTTTGCCCAGACCACATTCTCTGAAATGAAGCTTGTTATTTTCTATGGGACACTGCAGTTAGGTCAGTAATAGAATATCCCTTTGGTCCTGTCTAGTACAGTGTGAAAACATTTCATTGCTTGCCTGAAGAGAGGCTGTAGGAGCCAGGACACAGCAGATTTGGCAGCCTTACCCTAATTCACCTCATTTTGAACATAAGGAAGATGTTTAGACCATCATTGGGATGGTCCCATCACAAATTTTGGTTTGATTGCTTTCAAGCAAAGAGGCGCTCCTTAAAAGCACTAGGAACATCAAGCCTGGTCTTCTTCATTTTATAGAGGACCTCACATGCTTCCTGATCTCTGTCCTAGCTATTTACTCAAGGAGTAAGGTGTCAAAATTTTATTTAAGTCTCTCTAGAACTTCTGTCTGTCTCTCAGTTTAAAAATCTGTGTCAAATACACTCTTCAAACTGAGAGTATAAGTAACAAACATACCAAAAATCCACAAATCACCCTCCTTTATAGGTCCTGAACAACTTAACACTTCCACTGCCACCATCTCAGGGGCTAATGAGCCAGTTAACTTACACACTAGAGGGATTTTCATAGTGACAAGCAGAAAAACAAATTAAAGACCAAAACACTTGTCAGGAACACTACTTAGATTTAAACTCTTGAGACAGGAAGTCTTTGTTCCACAAATAGGAGGGACCATGGCTGGTGCTATCATGGTACAAGTAAAAACAACAAGTGCCCAAACCATTTTCCTCTGGGTCCCTCCTGGAGGGAGCATGTCAGTCTGGTGATACGAAACCAAGAGAATTTTTTGTGGGTATCCTAATCCATGCTGAACCTCTCAGCTGCTAATCAAGTGGTGACAATACCCCAATTTACACTTCATCCACAGGACAGAGAAGAGGAAGATAGGTGAAGGGGTCTCAGACTCCACAGATGAGCAAGGACAGAGGCTTCCCCCTCTGAACTCTGTGCTGAGATCCTTGCTGCTTGCTGCAGAGACCACCAAAGGGAGCAGCAGTGCCTCTGTGCATCCAGCTCCAACAGAAGCCTGGTGACCTGCTGTCCTGCCTCCCTGTGGGAGCTCACACACCCCCTTCACATCTCAGGATGAAGGGCTTCCTTGCCGAACTCCCCGCATCTGGAGGGACTGGGCAAAGAAAACAAACGGGGAAAAAAGCAACAGGAGAGGCTTCCTGTTCTCACAGACTGCCACCACTCCAGTTCAGCTCCCCCAGACCAGCTTGCAGCCCCAGGGAAGTGAGCACATGCATCCTCCTGCAACCTATGATGCCCCAACAGATATCCCAAAGCAGCAAGTGAGTAAAGACCCAGGGGAACAGCCTGACAATTGGAGAGGATTTAACAGCATTTCACCTTAAGCTTGAACTCAAACTGAGGTGATACTGATAAAGCTGTTCCTAGCAGTTGCCATGGGCACCCACACTACTTTGGGCTGCAGTCTCATCTACACACACGAGAACAACAGGTCAGACTTGGTGAGTGCTCAGATGGAAAACCAGTCACTGAAATTAAGCTGTTGAAGGAAGTGTCACTTGTGATAGGTAACGATGTTTCCACCACATTAGCACCAAGCCAATGGCCCAGTTTGATTTAAGAATTGTACTCAGAAGTACAAGCTTTTAAAAGAGGCTTCAAACCAATATCCTAACCGGTTGTGATAGCTGAGGATCACTTTCTATAACAGAAGAGGTATAATAGCTCTAACATCCTGACCCAGTTCTAATGTATGCAATTACCTCCTGCTTCCATAAACTCTCTCTCCTCCTCTCTTCCCTTCGGTGGCAGCTAAACAAGGTGTTCTTGCTCATTTAGCTTCCTGTTGGGGAACAAAATTATTCTGTGCAGCTGCCAAATTCCGCCACATAAGTGCCAGTATTCATCACTCAAACAAATCTCAGATATCATGTCTAATACAGTTGGACATAAAAAGCACTAGAGCAATACAACATAGGTCTTGGCTATATACAAAATGAGCTGGCACAGTCAGCGTGGAATAGCTTTTTGGAAGCAGCGGATGTACACTCGATGAGTTTGTCTGTATGTAAAAGTATATCAGGATAGCTGTACCACTCATTTTCCCTATTGAGACCAACTCACGGTACCTCAGAGCTGTTTGTCACAGCCTGGGAAATGAAGCAAGGAAGTCTTGGTTCACTGCATTTTAGGCAGGCGCTCACATTACAAAAAAAGAAATACCACTTTGCTGGCAGAACCAACAGAGAGATGAAGAACTGAACAGCCCCCAGAGAATAAGCTCTCCTCACCAAAAGACTTGGTTCTCATCTCAGTTAGCAATGTTACACTAGCACTTCCCTTATTTTCCCTTTACAGAGGGCTTTGTCCCTACCATCAGCCTAGTTCTGGGGAGAAGAAAGGGCATCTCCCATTCCTGAACATGCATTAGACATCCCCAGAGCAAACCTTGAATTCTTGAGAACAGTCCCAGAGGGCTCTCCATATCCTGACATGGCTGCAAGATAGATCCAGTAATGCAACACTTCAGCAACAGAAAGCCTCTTTTTAGGCAAACTTACACAATAATGATTTAGCACATATACTCCCCAGGGTCTATCGCCACAAAAGTCCACTAAGCCAGTGCTTTGGCAGGGCAGGTGAGGAACAAGAAGGCTGTGCAATAACCCAAAGCTTTGGGTTTATCATAAAGCAATCACATAACACCAGAATTATGAGAGAAACAGCCTCAATATGAACTCCATCTCATATGCTTCAGTGCTGCTGCCCATGCATGATGACAACAGAAAGCTTAAATACTTAGGAGAAGATACAAAAAACCTCCGTACTGGAGAGCTAAGCATTCCCAAATGGCCAAAGCAAGGACTCAAACCAATCACACATTTCCATTGGCAGGAAGAAAATCCAAAAGAACCATCTGGGTATGATTTAACCACTAGGGGGTGTAAAAACAGCATAGTGAAAGGTTTGCAGACAGCAATTAACGGCATTTAGAGCCTGAAGGAACGAAAAGGACATTCAAACGAGGGAAGGAGTAGGATGCTACATAAAGTGAAAGAAAGGGCAAGTTACATCCACAGAATTTCTGGCAGGACTACTGTGGTCACCGGATGAAAAGCCCTAAAAAATAAGCTCTGCTTTGCTACTTCTCCTTAGGAAAACACTCTGGAAAAAAGCACAGTTGAAGTATTTACAACAAAGAACTGCAACGGGAAACAGCAAGACACATTGACTTACCCTCACCAGCTCAAATCCAACACAATTGCTCCTGCATCTCATAATTGCTCTGTTACAGGGTGAGGATCCCTACACATATTCCCACACCACTTCCTCCTTTCCCAGTACAGAAAGGCAGGTGATGGATCAGCCATTCCTGACTCTCCCACACCAGCCCCAGCCTGTGGCAATGGAAGACTTCTTTTTCTGCTGCTATCAAGTTAGAGGCTCCCAATCAGATTAGCTAAAAGCCTTGAAACCTCATTAGTGAAAATCAGATCTGAATTTAAGCTGCTTCAGGGACACAAGCAAGACAGAAGGACAAACACTTACCACAGATCAAAATGTTGTCAAGAGGAGGAAGAAAAAAACAAAACAAACAAAAAACCCAACAACAACAAACCAGCCAAAAATATTTTTACAAATATTTGCTAAATGAAAACACAGAAGTTAAACTGTGTTCACCCATACAGAGCCCTCCATGGCTGCCCAGGCTGTAATTCTCATTTCACGCCCTGGCTGTTGTACAGCTTTCTGTGCCCATCTCTGCTGATCTGGTGACCTGCCAGTAACAGCAGTTCTGGACTTTCAAATCAGAAGAGTTCTTACAGGATGAGAAAGAGGAAATCTGTGAAGTGGGACATACTGGTACATACCAAAATAGAACATCCCTAAATGGGTAGGCAAAATGAAGCACAAAACAGGGTGCAGAGGGTGCCACCAGACTGGGAAAGCCAAAAGCAAACACGAACCACTTTAAGGATCTGAGGCTGACTCTGCCTCTCATTCTAGTTTACCTTACTTAGCCTGGCTAGAGTAGGAACACAACTCTCCCAGCATCCCTGTGAGTAGTATTTATTTGTGCTAGTTAGCAGTTTAATATATCCCAGCAGACATTCTGAACAATTTCCTCCTATATGGGAACTCACACACACGTATCAGGCACCAAAGGCTGGAGCTCTTCAGTTGCTGAGGCTGCACTATGCTGCACTTCCTTCATAAAAACATCTCCCATTTAAGCTGTTGTTACATATACCCAGACCTCATCAAGAGATGATGAAAATCACTTTCTTTATATAGCAGTACCTGAGAGTATTAAAGAATTTGATTTTGGTTTTGTTATTTGCTCATTACTGAAATGTGCTGCATTATTGATTTTCCGTGCATATTAATTTCCTGCTACACTGGTTCATACTCTGCTTTGCAGCAGCGCTGCAGAGCACTGGAAAAAACTTCATTCTAAGAAGGGAGATTTAATGTGTGACAGTTGTATCTCACAACCATTAAATTTCATTTGTTCCAAAGCATCTCCTCCTTCCGTCACGAAAATTCATCAACTGGGATTTCTCTGTCTTCCGTCAGGAGCCAAGAGAATGCTTACAGATGCAGTGCACTGAACAGTGTCATTTTTACTGCTGCAGAAGGAGAACATCCTGAATAAGAGCAAGGGGCAGGGGCCCTGCAGGACTTGAAAGGAAGGCAAGACAAGTTTACAGATACTAGAAACAACCCAACAGGACATGTCATTCCCTACTCCACCAGCAAAGCAGACCCTTACAAAAACTCAGTGTTGTTTTGCTTCCCAGATGCCAGAATTACAGCAATAAGTATAAAACAGGGCCAAGCATGCACTGGCACTGAACAACTACATTCATTAACACTGAGGAGATAAAACGGGAACTTAGGACAGAGATTCTAAGTTTTGACGTTTTTAAGGATAAAGAATTTCCTGAACTGTTGGTAATGTGGATGATATTTAACCACTTATCAGGCACCTTGCCACATACTGTTGGAGGCCAAAGAAACCCATTCAATTTATCACATGTCTCCAGAAACATTCCACAACAGAACAAAACTATTTCCGCTCCATAACACGACAGCCAGGAAGCTGTCGGACAAAACATTCATAAGTGTACAGAGACGTATGTACACACACATTTACTGCAATCAGACACTTACTTGATTGTCTCTTGCTGGATATCCATGATAACCTGAAGTCAGAGGCTCGTTCTGCAAGACAAGAAAACAGAGTGAACGTAGGGGTTACAAGGAATAGAAAGCAAGTAAATAAATGTCTCTGTTAACTCGGCCAAAGACAAGAACCTGCATGAAATGGGAGAAGAATGAGCTAAAGTATTCTGCCAACTTGCTTTTTTCCAGGTAAGCCAATACACCTAAAATTTATTTTCAACTGCATATGCCAAATTGTGCAGAAAAAAAAAAAAATCAAGGCCATAAAATAAGCATAAACTAATCCTATCTTACCCTCTGTAATATCAGTTGTGTATAATTTTTGTTATTTTCTGAAGAATTTTTCAGTGCAAACACATTTACCCTCATGAAAACTGAACAAAACTGAGCACAAAATTACAGAAGCTATCACCCACCTCATCTAGTCTTGAAGAAATGCTTCCCTAAACATCAGACATAAAAGTGTCATTTTTGTCCTTTTCAAAACTATACTCATAGTTTAACATGAACTTAAAAAGCAGCCAGTGTAACTTCAAGCACCCTGGTAAGCCTGTGCAATACCTCAACACTCCCAACAGGAAATCAATCCTCTAGGCTTTATTTCTTCAACCCAGAAGGGACTCTGAGCCTTCACATTTTGTGATATTGGCAGCTCCATCACTCTGCTCTGCGGGAAATATATGAACCTCCAAAACTTCTGGAATTTCTCCATGAAATTCCCAGACTACTCATATTTTAGCAGTGCAGTGAGGATTAAGATAAACATACTTCATGATACTTCCTAAACGTTTATTTCTGTTTCTTAATTTATTTTCGGTTACTCTCCCTCCAACACATCCTATATGGAATGGGGAAAGGGCACTCACACATGCCCCAGGCATGCATCTTTCTCTCGAGGTGGAGGATAAATTAAACTAGACAAAGCTTATATAAATTCCACCCTGGTACCCCTGTGCGTTCACAAGCAACTCCCAGCAGAACGCTAAGAGGAGAAGGAAAGGAAACAGCCACCCTCCATAATCACTTTTTAAGTCTGTTCCTATCTCCTGTCAGGACTTGTAAGGAGGAACTCCTAAGTCAGTCCTGCACTTTCTCCAGCAGCTCTCAGGGAAGGGAAGGCTGAGAGAAAGAGGCTCAAGGGGAAGACTCTGACAAAACACAGCGAAACAACCTCAAATTGTCCAGAGCAAATACATTCTGGGCATGAAGCTGACTGAGATGTACAATCGCTGTCAGAAAGATTTTGTTGAGATGTTTTGGGTTTTGTGTGGGGACATTGGCGTGAAACAGGCCAGCTCCTACCAGAGAGAGGTGTGCTGCCCTACACGGGGCATGTGGCCACTGGCACAATTTCACAGTTTACACAAAACGCTTTAACACAACTTCTGGTGAAAAGCAAGGTGCTAATATTTCAGTGCAGGAATTAGCATTGCTATTTTAAGTTTGTATCCATCCTCCCTCTCTTCCTCTTTACCTCACGCCTGCCCAGGGGATTCTCCATGGAAACTTGCCAGGAAACATCCAGCCTCTCCTAATGCTCTCATGCTAAAGCTACAGTAGCATGCACAGTATGAGAGCTTCAAGGACAACAAAACTTCTGGCAGCCGGTTTTTGGGGATTAACAGTGATTAATTAGGCTGACCACCCTGAGAGTACATTCTTCTCAAATACCAATAGCCAGCAAGCAGGTTAAGCACAAAACTCTGCAAATAATTCAGAAACAGAAGGAAAGACACAGAAGCTGGACAAAGCAAGTGGTGATTGTCAACTATAGCACCAATCAAAGCTTTTGGGCTTTAACTAAGAACTTAATTAAAGAATAAGCAACACCACGCACAGTTAGTTCTTTGCTCCCCCAATATAAGTACACCTAAGAAGCACTGTGATTGTCTCTCCAACAAAATATAGTTTACCAATTTTTGTCTAAGTGTCATAAATATCCAAACAAAAAAATGTATCAAGAGAGATGGTCTTCTCCTGAAAGACTACTCCAGGTATGCTTTTAACAATACTTGTACACACACCTACAAGGTCAGTACCTCAGACATGCTCATGTGCCAGTCTCTCAACACCTTGTAAACCAGAAAGATTTCCACACAGAGAATGATGCACTAATGGACATGTTGCCCTTGCAGGTACTAAAGACATGGGCAGTGAATGCAAGTTGAAAGTTATAATGAAAAAAGGGAAAAAAGAAATCATTATTTTGAGGATGATGTTCTTCACATTGAGGACTAATAAAAGCGACTGTCACCACGAGGCTTTGGCAGAAAAGAGACAACACTGAACTTCATTGGATTTCCTGAAGTCAAAGAATCTGGATGCAAAGAAACTACATCTATAAACAGTAGAGTTTCATAAGTAAAAGCAAATCAGAAGAGTGTGAAAAGGAAAAGAAAGATGATTATGGAGATCTTAGAGCAGTCCACAATACATGAGAGGTCAGAAAGAAACAAGAAAAATCAAATGGAGGAAAAAAAACCCCACATTCACAATCTCCACTTCGCTTTTTGGAAAACAAACCCCACAAATTGCAGATTAAAAATGTCTGAGAGATATGGTTGCATCAGAAGGTAAAAGAAGAGGTGAAAGAGGGTTACATTAGGAAAGCAAGAGTTTGGAGATAGCAGAGGTTAGAAAGAGGGCAGCAGCTGGAGCATTAAGGTCACAAAAAGGCCAAAGATATCTCTTCGTCTTTCATACGGCAATGCTACCATCAAGTACTGGACTCTTTGCAAAATCCCTGCTGTGCGTATCATTGCTCTAATTGAACTTAACTCTCCAAGAGAAGGCAGGAAGCGCCTGGGGAAACCGTCTCCTGCCAATAATCTCCAGTGCTGCCAATTTTACAGGTCACTAATGGTGAATCTGGGGCCTGCTGCATGATTATTCCATACGGAGTTTGCTTTTGTTGAAAATTAAACAGAGCAAGAAATGAAAGCGTTAAACTCCTGCAACTGGAACAGCACAGTCCAGCAACATCCAGACAGAAAACCGCTGCTAGTAGGTGACCTAAGGCAGCAGAGGCTGGGGATACAGCTCAATCTCCTCCTCTGACTTCACAAGCACAAAACTAATCGCACAAAATGGAAGTGAAAAAGAGAGAGGAAAGGTTTGACACAGATAAACACCTTGCCCACAAACACGGAGGGACCCTGCCTTCTGGCAGCAGCCTGATGCAAGAGGGAATCCCCAGATAACTCCATCTCTTCTGTGCAGCTCCCTCCTGCCAATTACATTCTCTTTCGATGCCAACATGCAACCAGACATTCATAAAGAAATTGAGTTAGGCAGCACTAGCCTGCAAAATCAAATCAAACTGACACTGGGATGTTTCATTACTTTGTTTACCACTGAAAGGCATTTCTCAGGTACTTGAGATTTTCTTTAGAGTGGAGAGAATAAAACTAGAAGCTGAAACCGTAAATCAGCTTTCTACAACACGCATGGGGATTTTATTCAAACCGTATCAGTGATCTCACACATGGGCTTCCACACTTCCATAGGATGTGTGACCACATCCTATGTGTGACTGTACCCCAGTGATAGTCTCTGTGCAGGCCAATTGGATTTAACAGGATGAAAGTCACAACTCAGTTAAATTCACTAGGCCTTTAACCCCCACCCCTTTATTTCAAATTTTTCCTGTTCCTTCATTTCCCAGCCTTGCTAACACTAGTTCTTTTCCATTGGCACTTGCGGTTTGTGGCAGCCCTTACTATTGCAAGTCACAGGTACTGCCTCAGGTCAAAGGTAAACACAGCACAGCCATTTGCAGATGACTGAGGCACAAAGGAGACACTCCTGCACTAGCAGAACAGCCAGGCTTTGAGGTTGTCGGGATTTTGACATCTCTCAACTTGATAAATTTTAAAAGTTGCTGAATTAGACACATCTTAAAAATGTAAGGAACTATCAATAAACCAGGACACCAGTAAGAAGTGATCAGATCTGCAGGTGGTATTAACTTATGAAAGGCCACAAAGGTCTGAGGTAGAGTCATTCCTCTAGAGAAAATGTCACGGCTCTAACACATAATGAAAAGTCCTCTTACCCTTCGCTCAAAATTAAAACTAACTTTTAGC
Source organism: Corapipo altera (assembly GCF_003945725.1). Lineage (NCBI taxonomy): Eukaryota > Metazoa > Chordata > Aves > Passeriformes > Pipridae > Corapipo > Corapipo altera. The sequence goes on from NW_020884873.1 coordinate 15,249,371, forward strand.
TTAAAGAGGCAATAACCCTCTTTGACTAACCTGACCCCAGAACAAATTAATTTTACATCACAACTTGCCATTTTGCCAGATGCAACAATCACTGAAGCCTGATTAGCAATTGTTTCTTTACACCCAAACTAAACCTAAAGCCTGCAGATTAAAACTCTGCTGGTAGGAACCACTAGCTTAGTGAGTTCATCCACATTTCCCTAGCAAGACAATGAATTCCAAGCTTCCACTTGAAGCGTTGAGTCCTTTCAGTTGCAAAGATAACCTCAGAAACATGCCCAAGCAATCTCTTCCCTGGATCTGCAGCATTCTTGCTTTCCTGACAATGCCAGGAAAAGTGAAGTTAATGTAGTTCTTTCAAGTTTCACAACGGCCTGCCCAGTTCTGAACAGCAGAAGCAAAACTCATGAGAGCAATTCATGTGTCTCTGCTCTGGCTGCCCCCGAGAGTGCAGCAGCCTGGTGGCTTGGATAGAAGTGACAAGGGAGAGTCCCTGCACCAGAAAGCCAGAAACCCCCGGAATACACAGAGCAATGAAATAAAAGGCAACAAGAAATTATTTGTTCCTTCCAAAAGCAAAATGGGATTTTGATGTGATGAGATAGCACAAGCTACACATTTATCAGAGACTTGTACTAGACAAACAGAAGCCACTTTTCTAGAACACAGTGAATAAGATGTTCACAGAAAAAAAAAAAAAAGGCTGGAAACACTGGCAACGAAGCTATTAATCTGAAAGTGACAGTTGCGAAAAAGTAAAGCTCATGAGCCAGACAGAAATCCCAGCGCTGTTCATCACAGCCCAGTGGTTTCACCATCTTTTTTGTTTTACTTCTTGCATACCAGGAAAGACAGAAATCCTGTGCTGAGGGAAGGCGGGGTGAGGGGGGATTGTCTTGAAAAAGGCTTTTTAGTACTTCAACTGTGGCAGAGCACTAGTAAAACTGTAAACGCCTTGATCTTATTATCAGTTACCAAGAAAATGGGCAATTTTTCATCAGACCCTTACTTGCACAAACTGTTGCATATAAACAAAAAAGAAATAACCATTTCTTTGTCTAAGTGTATCTGATGTGTTCAGTCTGCCTTCTCAATTGTGTGTGCTGTCTCCTACCCCAAATTGTTTTGGATAAAATTAATGAGAGAAAGCAGCATCTGAGGGTGAATTACCAATTATTAATGGAAAACTGAACTAAGTAGTTTTTAAATGGATCTTAATGTTACCCTTTTCCCTCAATACTTATCCTAATTTGATATACAGCTCTTGCTAATCACTCTGCGGGCCCAATAACTGTGTCTATAGTGTGGGACGCTTCCCTTCAGCTGTCTTCACTTTCAATTAAACTTGCTTCATGGCTTTGGCCAGTTTCCAGATGAGCAGACGTCATCTAGTAAAGGTCTTCCATTTATCCGCTTCCTTGTTAGTGCCCTGACATCAAGAGCCTGTACAATTTTCTGGATGCAGGTAACAGGACTTACATTTTACTCCTTACAAACACTTTTTTTTTTCTTTTTTAAGTGTATTTAGGGACTAAAAGCTTGAGATTTTGATAAAAGGCACCACACCAAGTACACTGTGCATGGCTGCCCTTGATGGCTGGGGAGGCACATGCTGGCTAGCACAGCCTTGGTTTCCGACACGCGCCCGAATGACTGAGGCCACTTCTTCAGGGACAGAAAACCAGGGGTGCAGCTGCCAGTGCAGGGTGCTGGCTGAGGGGGGCCTGATGCTGGTGGTCGTGCCCATGAGAGCAGAGAAGCGCCCACAGGCTCCTCGCTCTGGACCCTGGCAAAGGCCAGGATGGAGGCTCATCCGGCTCCTCTTCCTTCCTGGAATTCTGGCCCTGTTGCTGCATGACAGCAGCTTCCAGCCTGGCCCCCTCCACCCCACTCCAGGCTTCCCCGTATCCTAAAAATGTCATGTTTTCTGCAGAAGCCAGTACGATGTTGGACGCATGGGGCAGGAGAGCTCCTGTGCTGCCAGGTCCCCAGCGCCTCACAGGGCTCCAGTGAATGTAGCTCTCCACCTCCAGCCTCTCACCGACTCCAGCCCCACAGCACAAGGGGGTCACCATCACAGGTGCCCACACTGGCCTCTCAGTTCTGCAAAGCTGGACACCCAGCTCTGCTGCAGGGACATGGCACCCACGGCCCCAGGCAGCCCAAAACCCACCGTGGAACTGCAGGTCTTCCGCTTGGCCGTCATTACGGAGCAGGACCCCGGCAGAGCCCGCTGGTGGGAGGCCAGGCCTGCCAGAGGCTCCCCGGGCGGGAAGCCCAGTGACACAGTAAAGACAAGAAAGGAAGGTGATGTCAGATTAATAAAAATAGCCTCCTGCCCCAACCAGAGTTTGAATAGTCTGGAGCAGTCAGCTAAGGCAGCCCACAAGGTAGCCAGACAGAACAGGGCAACTTTGGGATGGCTGTGTCCCTGTTGAACAGAGCCCCAGTGACACCACCCAAATATGTCAGTGCAATTTTCTGTATTTTGAAGAACCTATTTCCTCAGTTCTAACCTCCTGGCACTTCTTTTCCATGAAACTCTATGTATATAAAAGAAACAATAACTGACTGATACAGCAGAGGCTGCAGAGTGGAATACAGACAAATACACATCTGACCAAACCACACAGAAAGGTGGTATTTAAACCTTCAGATCTGTTAAAAGATTCAGGATGCAACAAGTTTACAAATACATACTCAGGCTTTAAGCTGACAGTGTCCGTATGAAGTTACAGAACAGATGTCTAATGCTGTAGAGAGAAGGGGGACTTTTATACACAGAAAGCACTTCCTCAGCTAAAATTGAAGTATTTTACAGAGACTCTTTATAACAATGCTGACTCCTCCCTGACTTTCCCCCATCCTTCCCAAATAATGGAAGTAGCTCTCTGGAGGTCAGAAGCAGCTTTTCCCCAGCTAAGTTTTTCATTTTCCAGACAAGCCAAGGGGTGTTTTCAGCTTCTCAAAGAAGTGGGATTTCATTAATTTAGTGTAATTTAAATGTGCAAAACATATACTTTTTTTGGACTACATATGGCAGCATCCTCATACTGCTCCAGGCATAAAGGAAATACAGCCTGACTCTGCTGGTCCGTGACCTATGTCAGCAACAATAGATCCAGTGCAAGTTAAAGCCTCTGGGAATACTGTGCACAGTGTGACGTCTATGATCCAGTAAATACAAGGACACACTGCATGCACAGAAGTCAATAGCACAGAATATTGATTTCCCTCCTCTTTTACTAAACAGAAGCATTTTAAAATGGCAGTTCATCTTCGTTTATACTCTTACTCTACAGGAACAGGACAGGGGCCATAACAAGGCTTTAAAATCCAGCACTGGGGGCACCTTCACATGCCGTATTTGTTACATGGGGCTGAGGAAGCATTTCACACGTAATTCACTCTAAGCAAACTCATTAGAGGGCAACATACACAGGAAAATCCGGCTTGCTCAAACATGATGGCTACAAGTTTTCACAAGGTGAAGAAGGCTACAGAGTTATGCCTTAGTAACCAGCTTCATTGCTTCTGTTTGCTTAAAGAAACAGGATGGAGAATACTGGAGAGAATGAGAGAAGGGACATGACAGACCACAGATCCAGAAGGGAAGTCAGTTGATCACAAACTCCTTGGTTGATTTTACAAATATTCACAGGCTCAAAGGCTAAAAAGAAGAGTAGTTCTACTTCCCAGAACAAAATTATTGTTACCATATTTCCTTCAGAAGAAAAGGCTGAAGCTAATTTGTTGCTTGAGTGTGAAAAGGTTGTGATATAAAATTAAACCTGCCTTGCTCTTAGGAAAATTGGCATGAAAAAGAGCGAGAGGCACAATACCAAGTGCCGCAGGCAAATAGGTGCGAGAGAAATTTTCTGTGCCCTGGACACACTGGCCTGATTGCATAAGCTGCCCTACATAGTTGCAGAAATTATTTTCCCAGGTTTGCATTACAAACCATCTTCCCTTGGCCCAAAGATGTAACTTCCTCGAGCAGTCTAGCCAAATGCAGTTTCATCTCCGGAACACTGTGAGTGCCCATAGCCAGCTAGAGAAAGGAGAGAAGCGATGGGGGCAGGCACAAGGGCTGAAGTTGTAATGGCAAGGAGCTAAAAAGCCTGGAGGAGGGAGAGAGTACAGGGCTTGGGGCACAGGGTGAAGCAAAGGCAGGCTTCAGGAGTGCCTCAGCAGCCAGGACTGCTTCTGATTAAGCCCTCAGGATTGTGGAGCTGCACAGGAAGCGCTGGGGAGGGGAGGGGGGCTGGGGGTCTCAGAGCCACCATCCCAAACACACTAGAAATCTTTGTGTTCCAGCAACACCATCTGGAAACAGTTAGAGAGAAACAACTCCCAGTCCTTCCTTCACAAAATAGAAAAAAAATAATAAATCCACTCTTAAGACTATTAAGTCTGGCCTCTTCATCCCCCTCCTGGAAAACTCTTCTCCCTGCAACAGAGGGGAACAAAAGGGCATCTATAAAAGGGAGCAAAAACCCCTCGAGTGCTGCTGCAAGGGCAACTTGCACAACGTTAGCTCCCTCTGCTTTTGAGGGGCATCCCAAAGTGGCACCCCAAGGGATGGAGAAAGACCAAACCCTCGTGTCTCCTTGGCACACACCGCTTCAAAAGCAGCCCTGATCAAAGAGTATCCAGTGCAGGAATTGCACCTAATATGATCAACTTGACAAAAACATGGACAGCGAGTCATCCTGCAGCTAGAATATCCCCAAATGAGCGCTGTGCACATTGAGGGCTCACCCTGAACTCTGGCCCTTTGGAATCTCCCATTTCTCTACCATAAATCCTCACATGGATGCAAGAGAACCCAGTCCAACAGAGGCAAATATTCCAGACACACGTGAAAGATTTAATTCTGTTCTTAAGAGGACAGAAAGACTGTGATGCAAAGCACATCATCATCATCATGCTGTTGCTCCCCTACTGCCTCAGAGGTACCAAGGATCAGAAAGGCAACAGAGATTGATCCAGCCATTTCCAACCCCTGACAAGCTCCTTCCGATAAGGACAGGGACAGCCTGTTAGTGTCTCAGCACATGTTCTGAAGACAAAGAGGGTGTCTGTCTCCAAAGCCCCATTCACTACTATTTTAAAAGGGAAAAGTAGAGGTCATGACTGTTGAATTTTACCACAATAAATCCCCATGTAACAGTTTATTATAGAGGTACTCCCCTTGCAAGGGTTGCTATCTCCACAAGGAAGTAAAGCCTGCAGGGCTTTTACCCTTCCTCCTTGCTTTTACCTTTATTCATCTCTCCCACACACATCAGTATTTCTCAGGGTTTTTCTTCTAATTAGACACCAAAGTGGTAAACACTTGCCTGTAAAAAATGTAGAAACGTATCAAAACAAAATCAAAGCTAACCTTTCAACATCCCAATTAAGCAATTCCATATAAAATGTAACATGAGTGATTCCTGCTATAAACCAATGCCATTCCACTACAAAACAACACACCTTTGCTTTTCTTTTTACATCCACCCTGTAGCTGACTGCCACCTTCTTATAAGCCACAGACAGTCTGGATGGGATGTGGCCACATGCCAAAGCTCTCTATAACCAGAGTGCAATTCATAAAAATAAATTTTAAAAAAATGTCTTGAAATAACAGGTTTTCTAAGCCATTAACCAAGGACTCCTCGGAATCCACTTTTGATATATAAACCTCCTCACTGCTCTCATGAAGCTAACTATTGCTAAACATGACCGCCCTGAGATGCCTGCATGGTAGCTGTGGTCCCACCTCTACTGTAGAGCATATAAAAAGTGAGAAATCCTACCTAACCTACCAGAAATACCCAGCCTAGATAAACAGCACAGGATGGCAGGCTACAGCTGATGTCCCAACCTAGTCAAATAACTTATGCTGGAGGGACAAAACACCCCCATGCAGGCAATAGTCACCATTAGAACAGGATTAAAACAAGGAGAAAAGGAACACTAATCAAAGGATCTCCCTCCCTCACAGAGGAGGAACACCTCCTCTTTGGAATAGTTTTGAGGAGTTTAAGTAATGCTTTGTTTCAAAATTTTAAGAAAAAGGAAGAAAGGCCTGACCTTCCCTTAGAAGGCTGCATCCAAAAAGTTGGGAGAGTGCTCTGAAAAGAGAGGAAGATTCAAAGCAAAACACCACCCAACTCAGCTCTGGGGACAAAACCAGGCATTTACAGTAAGTTACTGTTTCCATTTCACTGCACACAGAAGCAAGGCAAGCCTCTTTGAAGGCGTTTCTAGGAAAGATCGTGTTACTGTGGAGAGCAAAATTAACCAGCGAGGTATCTGCAAGTGGTCTGAATTCTTCAGTTTAGCCAGGATGGGATTGCTAGCCCTACTTATAAGGGAATAGCTGCTGCTGCTTGTATTCCACCCAGTAGTCTCAGGCATTGGATATTCTTATACATCCTGTATTTAGATACAGCCATCTACAACAAAATTAAGACTGCAATTAAACAGCACAAGCTCATAGGAAGAAATTGGAAGGTCAAGACAGGCGCCAGAGGTCTTTGCAGTGACTGCAGCACTAAAGCACCAGGCTGCTGCAACCCAGGTACCTGGGAGACTGCAAGATCTGGGTCTGTCAAACAGGCAGGAGACAGACACAGTTCTTCCTTGCAGCATCCTGCACCCCTGCACTGCCTCCAATGCATTTCTCTCTTTCTACCAGCTCTAGGTTTAGTTAAAGCTCATGAAGACCTCAGAAACAGCACACAAATTCCTTACAGGGCCACAGTTCCACCCTATTATCTTTATGGATAGTTTGAAGCCCCTGGAAAAAGACCTATGCCCCGCTACAGGAGGTCTCAAAACCCCCAGACTGCATATTCCTGCCAGCACCACACAAAAGCATCAAAGCCCTCTCCCTTCCCCGCCTGCAAGACAATGTAATAAACAAGGAGGGGGAACTAACCAAAACTAGTTCCTTGCAGATTTGTACCCTCTTTCTGCCCCCCCCCCCCCCCCCCCCCCCCCCCCCCCCCAGCTGCTTCCCATTCCAGCCTCATGCAGTTATAACCACAGCCCCCCTCACTATGTCCCCTGCTATGGTTCCTCCAGGCAAAAGGGAGCAAACACCATGGCATGGCCAGACAGATCGTCCAGCTGCTCCATATGGAGTGCATAATCCATGAGTCCTGACTGCCTTGCCTTTTGTGGGGCACTTATCTGCATCTCTCCCATCATCATTTTTCCACAAAGCCTTTAGGAAAGTGATAGCATTACAATTCCTCCAACTTTTAAATGTGATTGAAATTACCACTTGATTTGTAAGTGTGCATGTGTGGGCAAGGACTGTCACAGCACATTCACCTAAAGCTTGTTTCCTTCATAATTTAGTCTAAAAACCTCTCCTGTGCGCAATCCCTGGAGACTCCTTTGCATTAAGAAGTAACATTTCCCTCCCTGAGCCTACGGATGAAATGCAGAACAGAAGAGATCTAAAAACACTGGGCTCCTGAAATTACAGCATCCTGTATCTTCCTATGTGGCACATTCAGATGAAGGAAACAAAAAAGGGAGCCACCCTCCCACTGAACACACAAACATCTTAAATTAGGTACAGAGAAACTGGCAGTATAGCAAACTCCTGAGCTGGAGCAGACTGAAGGCACCCTGGCAAACAGCAGACAAGAGCCAGTCAAAGCTTAAAACCACGCCAAAGCACCACTTGCCTTTTTTGTTTTATTTCTCAGGGTTCCTTTGTAAATATAGCCAACATTCCTAGTCAAAGCTCTAGACAGTTGCAGCCCTATAAATTCAGTTCTACTTGCTCCTTCCTTCTGCGCATTTGGTAACAACTGTTCAGCCCAAGTATAAAGGGATTAAAACTCAACTCCCTTGAGCTACACATTGATAGAAACCTTTTAAGAGCATGGTTTTTACAGCCAGATTAAGCCAACCTCAGAAATCACTGTGCCAACAAAGGGAATTGCTCTGGTTTTTTTCCCCTCCTGTTCCCAAGTGTGCATCCCTACCTCACCTCTTGCATGCGCAGTAGGGATCACAGAAGAACATGGCAAGTCAGATCAGCTTGCTGATCCTCCTGGAAACTAATCCCTCAAAAAGGAGAAGGATTAGCTTCGTGAACAAAAGTGGTCGCTACAGGCCACGTAATCCCTAACACCTGTACATGGAAGGGTGTATGACCACATAGCTGGAGTCAGGGAGAAGGCAGGGCTGCTCTTTCAATGCAAGCATGGTTTTCCATCTGTGTAAACCAACTTGAGCAATGCGAGCTTTGCTGACAAGACTCCTCCTTAGAAACTACCAATCCTTGACCTCCATGCATTTCAGAGCCTTTTACACAGGCATCTTTAACAGTGCTTTAAGATTCAGAGTTTATACTTCCTTGAAGAATTCATCATAAGAAACATTAAGCAATCATCCGAGGCAGCTAAGAAAGTCATGGTTCTCATCACATTTAATGGCTTCCCTTCCCCATGCCAAAACATCTCCAATGCTGTATGGCCAAACCAGATATAAGTGATGTTTGCTCATACTTTGTCCCTTTCTCCATTCTCAGAAGCAGGGAGCAACTCAATTCTGTTACAGCTCTACCAAAGACTGGAGCTGCTTAAGAGAGTTTTCATGAGCAAAGTGATGCTCTAAAGATAGTAGCCCCAAGTATCCAAAACCAAGTTGTCATGATTGGTCCATTAATTATGTACAGAGCTGTGAGAATTCAGGAGGGAAAGAGCATTTTTATCAATTAAATCTACCTACCCTTGGTAGGTGTTTTTCAGATCAGTAATTGGAGAGGACCTACAAAACCAGATGCTAATACTTTCTTCTCCAACGAATTTGCAAAAGCACACACGGACCCCTTCTGTTTTCAGTGCTTCATATTTGTGACCTCTGTGACTTTCAGACAAGAAGCACTGCTCTTTGCTACAGGCCCATCTACCACTGTCACAAAGAGACATCAAGGATTTGACAAGACCAACTGCAGAACACTGATTCTGGGGAGAATGTCAAGGGTAGGATGAGGCACGTAGAAGAGTTCACTATTAAACATGCTAAAAGCACACATCCTCTGTCATCTGAGGTATCCATATTTTAGAAATGTTCCTGCTTCTCAGCCTGATGCTACAGCCTTCAACAACACGATTTGCACACATCCAAGAGCTGAGAGACTATCTTAGCTTGGAATATGACCTGGCTTCAGTGATTAATGGTTTCATTACACCTCAGCTGGACTACAGCTGGTGACGGTGACAGCACAAGACTTCAGCTTTAGGAAACCACAAATCACACAGAAACTAGAGGTGATGATTTCATGCCTTGAACCACTACCGTTCTCCATACAAATGGCTAAGCATGTCTCAGGGTGAACATTTACAGAGGTCATACTAAAAAACACATTGAAACCAAGGAGGACCACAGATGTCATCACTTTCCAGGAGCAGCAGGCACATGCTTACTTCAAATCCCCTCTGTCTCAAAAAAAAAAAAAAAGAAAAAGAAAACCTTTTCTTTCACATTAAAAAAATGTACAAAAATCTTCAAAAACTAATCTTGAAGGAATATATATGGTTTTCCCTAAAGAGGATAGCAAAGAACAAATAACCTCATCATACTAGTTTCATTGCTTAATGCAACCTAAATGATGACCACAAAAAATAATGTTTTGTTATATAAAACATACACTTTACACATATATTTATATATAAACCTGACCAAAACTAAAATGTAACATATCTCTACACTTTCTAGGCAACTACCAACACCAATGGGGATTTTGCAGCACTAAAACTGTCACATAAAGGCATAAAGGCCTAGGGAAGTTGCTGAATTCGCAGTGCATCTTCCTAATGCCAAAAACCAAGTCCTGAGGCACCAACACTACCACCTGTAGTGTATAAATGTTTGTGTCAAAATGAAGCTTGTAATCCACCTGGGTGAAAAACCGCACCTCCCAAATCCCATCCCATATGAAGACAGCATTGCATCAGTCAGAGTCTATTGAAAGATAGCACTGGTGCCTGGAGGATTACTTGCAGCTTTGAAGCAGCAGCAGGAAAAGAAAAAAAAAGAAAAAATTAAAGGATGCTGGAATTTCACACAGATGTGGCTGCTGCATGGGAAAGCTGTTATCAGCCGCACAGAAAGGCACTGTACAGATTTGGGACAGAAGGGTTGAACACATGCAAATCACAGATTGAATGAGATTGCTTTTGTCCCCCACTGCTCTTCAATCAGATCAGGAAGATGAGAAAAAGACTGAAATCTGCTCCCTTCTGAAAACAGTCAAAAATCTCCTGGGGGAATAAAAAAAGAGGGAAGGAAGAAAAAAATTTTCTGTTTCTCCTGCCATTACTGTGGGTATGAATGGGTACAAATGAGAAACTTCCAAACTTAAAATCTCTACTAGCCAAAGAGAATATAAAAAAACAGAGCCCCACACTCTGGTGATGGCAATTGCAGCTCTCCTGCATCCTAAAAGCCACGTATGACAATCAGGTTTAGCTTCTCAACTGGCTACATGAAGGCCTTACCATTCATGAGTCTCAGTCTGCCAGGTTTTGTATTTACTTCAGGAGGGGCTAAATGCTTTTGCCCACAGCAAAAGCATATTTGCAAGTTCTGTGTGCTGACTGGGAAGTGCAGTCCCAGACTTTCTCCTGGTTGCTGCATGAAGGCTTCACACCTTTGCAACTTGGTGTCTCCCACTCATCCAACTTTAAAAGCAAAAGGCAGAAGCTTGTTTCAGACATTTCCCTCTCCTCTACTGTCAGGGAATACTACATTCCTCTTGCCATTCCTGCCAGTAAAAAGGTAAAAAAAAAAAAAAAAATTACTTTACCCTCTGTTCCCTTCCTTCTAGCCTTTTTGATTTAATAGCCAGTGGATGCTCATGGACACATGCAATGATTTAGGCTTTCCTGGGGTTTGTCCTGCTCCTCTCTCTCCATTCAATTACTCTGCTGTTTGCTGCAGAGAAGCCACAGCAAGCAATATTGCAGCCATTGCTTTACAGGTAACAGCACACTCCACTGCTCCAGGTGTAAGAGTCAAAGTGGGAAAAAGGATAGCACATTCTTTCCCCCGAGGTTGCCCATCACAACCACACATTGCAAACTGCAGTCAGTGACTCTGAGAGACTTTGGCTGAGGGGAAAACATCCATCCCAAAAAGCTTTGCATTTGCACAGGCATGAAAGGACTGAGTTTCTCTCTGGGAGGGAGCTCTGTTTTGTCCAGCATCTGTCAGACCCTGGGGACCCCTCAGCACTCTATCAAACACTAAAATCCAAGAGGCCTGTAACTGCACAGGATTTAAAAAAAAAAAAAAAAAAAATCAAAAAAAACACCACCAACAACAAAACAAACAAACTGGAAAAAAAAAGCCAGCCCTTTCCACCATGTACTCCATCATTTACATATCACCTCTACTACAGAAATTGGTTTTTGAGGGAAACTATTGGTCACAAATCTGATTATTACATCTAGTTTGTTCATGAGATATACTAGTTTTCAAATATCAACACAACTACTAAAGAAAAATTCAATCCAATGTCAAGGTTGATTTATTCATCAAAATCCAGAAAAAGATTCTGCACAAAGAGGGTGAGACAAAGAACGAGCCGATTTACATGATCCAATTAGAGGTGAAAAAACACTCCTCTGTGCAGCCAGGAGGAGGACCTGAAACTCCATCTGACTCTGTCAACTGGGACCAGAGAGCACTCTGGTCAAAGGAAGCTTCCCCAGGGACCAGCCACCTGCTGTAATTGCTTAAAAAAGAAAATACAGAGGAACAAAGCAGAGGATCAACACAATGAAGATGGTACTAAACATACACCCAGAAGTTTTTGTAAAGAGAAGTGATAATCTGCTTCCAAAAGTATAAAATATGTCTTCAGTAGCTTTTATGAGTTGTGATAATGTGAACAGCACAGATCTTTTAAACGTTTAAGAAAAAAATTATTCAGATTACTAAGAGTAACATCACGGGCAAAAGGGAAATGGTTTCCACTAGAACAATAAAAGCAGCATTTCCTCTCAGAAATTGTAAAATGTGATTTTTCTTTATTAGTACAACCATCCCTGAAAACTTGGTATACATACAGAAGAGAGGAGAACCCCAAATGGTGTGTAAAGAATAAATATTTGGTTTGCAGAGAAATTCATGCCACCCAGACAAAATACATATAGGACACAATACCAGATACCACGTATAAAGAAATAGTTGGAAAAGATTAGGATCTGGTAGCCCAGGCAGACTTCAGCACGGCTGCAAGGCAGAGACACACGCAAACCTGCCAACAACCCTCTGAGCAGCAAAAGGGCCGGCGCCCACCCACGCTGCAGATGGAAAGACCTCAGGGCTACCTAAGTCTCACCAACTTACAGCTACAGAACTCCAGGGCGAGCCTGGCGCAGGCGGCCGCCCCCCGCCCCCCCCAGCCCCGAACACACAGGGCGCAGGGTGCCCCTGGGCAGGCGCAGCAGTGAATTCACCAGCGGGTGCTGGCAGGGTGCCTCGACACCGGGAATTCAATAGGAACAGCAGGCCGAGGAGGAGTGAATAATTCAGACACTCCACTCGCTTACACCATGCCGAGGAAAGGCGAAGCCTGCTCACACTGCCTTCAGCCACCCCGCGCACTCACAACATTCGGGCTTGGGACGAGGAGCCGGTGAGGGAGCGGCACATGGGTGGGCAAGGCCCGCGGTGCCGGGAAAGCCGCCGGCTTGGTGAACCGTGCCACGCTGGCAGGAGCCGGCGAGCCCGGCCTGCCCTTGCCACCAGCGGGAGTGGAGCGCCGACGCGCTACACAGCACAGCTTGTTCCCCTCACACACACAGCTCCCTGTGTCCCGCCTGGAAGGAAAAGCCACCGGGAGTGTCATGTGCTCTCCATCAGCCGGGCTCCCAAAGCTTAAAGCAGAAGAGGATGGAGGCTATTCTCTCGCAGCCACTGCTCTGCCCCTGGAAATGCTAGCATTATATTAGTCTAGCAAAAATGGGAAAAGCCGGGGGGAGGGAAAAGGGGGATAAAGCAAGACAATATATAAGTGTTGGGGGTATGAAAAGTGTTAACCTTCGAAGCGACAGGGTTACTGATTCAACACTGCATCATGCAGGAGAGGAAAAAGCTTTTGGAAAAAATCCTCTGTGCCAGTCAGCAATGTCTGATGATGAGCAGGAGCACACAGAAACACTGGGGAGAGTCTCCACCTCCTCTTCACAGACTGAGAACAGACAATGATTACAACTAAACACATTCCAGAAACACAATTTCTCCTTGCTACCACTAGGAACAGGAAAACCTCAAGAAGGGCAAAAAGTATCACTGGATTTCTTTCCTCCCCTTCCACAGAGACATCTAATGCTGAAACTGTTCTGCCAGATCGACTTTTGAGGCCAGAAGAGACCTGGTGGATCAGCCCAAAGTTCTAGGTACTCTCAGTTTTAAAGCATGCCTCTCCAACCACATGCTGCAACACGGTAAAAATGCCTCCAGCACATAATGAGCGTGCTCCCTCCTCCTCCAGCCCAGCAGCCAGCTTCACCTTGAGACAAGGTACCTCACCTTATCCCACTGGCCAGAACAAAAGCATTCCAAATTAGCAGTTACAGCAGCCGAGGGCAAGACACGAAGCCTCACCATGTACCAGGCAGCTGATAACAGCACTGAATCAGTCTTCGCCATGAGGAGCTCTCCCCATCCTTTCTGCTCTCAAGAACTTTCCAACCAACTGATTTGGGACCAAACACTTCACACAGTGGCCAGCAGTGCCAGCTGTACTTCCCAGGCATCGTGCTACAACTCACGGACACGCTCAAGCAAACAGCACTGTACAGGGCTAAGCAGATGGAGGTAGATTGGGTCCACTGTGTTCAGCAGGAGCCTTGAGGGGAAAAAAAAAAAACTCATTTGATACCTGTTCCTTTTCCTGCACAGCAGACGGACGGGGCAAGGCATCTTAAACACAGATGTCTGTCCCATTACAGATCTCTCTGGGGCCTGCTAGGACTTAACCTGTAGTTCAGCAAAGAAAGAATCCCAAGCAGAACACAAAGCCCTACATAAATCCTCACAAGCCTGGGCTCCAGAAGCAGCTTCTTTATCTTCCCTGCATCTTTTGTTATCTTTTTAAATTTTTTGGCACTCTGCTGACTGCCACAAAGGTAATGTTTGGAATGTACAAATCTGTGCCAAAAACTGTGCAGAGAGAAAACCTTAACAAAGTGTATTTTAGCTGAATACAAACTTAGTTCACAGTGTATTTAGGTGAAGCCTTTTGACCTTCAGATCTTACTGTACAAACACCTGCAAACCAGTAGCTCTTCCTTTGTAAAACAGAGGTGGGATGAGAGAAGGGAGAAGAGTATGAAGTCCCTCTCAGTCTAAATTCCTCATTTCTTTTTACAAACAGGAATTACTGCATCATTAGATTTAGTGGCAGTACTTAAAATCAAATCAGATTCAGCAAGAGGAGAATAAAGCTATCGACTCCTGACATTTGCAACTTCAAGTATATTAGACCAGCTCCTCTATTTATATTTAGTACACCAGTAAAGAAAGCAGCAGTCTCTAATTAAACAGACACAGCATAATCTTGACTGAGGGAATCAAATGCACCAGAAACCTTCCCCTTCCTGGTGCCACAGCTCCCTGGGAAGCCAGGCTCCCACACGCAGCGGAAACCATCCCAGTGAGTGAGTCAGCGCAGCTATCCCAACGGGGCATGATCCAGAGGGCCGCTGGAAACAGCTGCTGGGAGATCAATCGAAAGAGAGAAATAAATTCAGACAAGGTACCAATTTTGCCTGCTCCAAGAGGATTGTTTTATTCTTCTCACTTTGTCTGGGCCACAAGCCTCCTCCACACCTCCAGGGACTTGTCTCCCCATTGAAGGGGGCAACAGACATCACTTTAGCTTCACTGACACCATCAGGGACTCTAGAAGCCAAAAGAAACTTATGTGATGTGCCTCTTGCTGTCCGAAGAGAATCTCCTGGAAGAGCTCCTATGCAGCCAAGTCTCAGGTTATTTCCTAGCACGAGGGAAAGCAGCACAAATTGGAGGGGACAGAGGGTAGCAATTTGAGAGTGCAGGGCTCTGTCAGACACTGTCAATCAGTTTTTGATATCCCTAAGATTTACAGAAGCTGCAGACTTATAGTTCTCACCTACTTTCCCGACTCGAATCTTTCAAGGAATTTACTGATTTCCCACAAGCTCCTCACCATAAAATGGTCCCCGTTTTTCTCATGTTTGCACTGGGCACAAACAGTGCTGGCGCTGCTTGGGCACATGCTGCCCAAATTCAGAGAATAAAGATGAAGGACGCAAATTCCCTTTAGCTTTAAATTTACTATGAGAAGCAGTTTTCTTAACTGATTCGTCTCACTTCAAGAAAATTTGAGCTATTTTATATCATTACCTTTGACCTACAGGAAACAGCAAAGTAAGAGCCGAAAAGGAATATTCACAGAGAGAAAACAGCAGGAAAGGGACCAGATGAGTATCTTCAACATGCATAAAGTTTTCCAGATCCCTGTTTCAGTTTCTGGGCCAGCTCAGAGTCACTGAGCAGCAATGCACTGCACCCAGCTGCAAACATGCATCTCAACCTCGAGATTCCCCTTCACAATCAAAGGAAGGGTGGGAATCTCTCCGTGAGACTGCCCAGGAGGTGGAAACACGGCATATTTGGCCAAACCTCATTACAGGGCATCTCCGGTCTTTCTCTCCTCTGCTGCTTGCTCACTGTGACAGCCAACTTATCCGTCACACAATTCATCAGCATGCAGTCGCCTGTCCCCCCCTGCCCACACCCTCCCCGTACGCTCCCCAGCATGCAGCAGTAATTGCCTTTCCTATTAGCCCACAGCGACAACAGCTGCCATGGCAACTAGCAGTGATTTTAATAAGTTGGGTCTGTTTTCAAGGGCAGCACACGCGTGCCGGCACATGAGCACGTTGCGGACACGCGCCAAGGGAAAGGAGGACCTGCCGTCAAATACAAAGACGGAGCTGGAAACACAGTTGGATCAGAGAAACCGTGGATGAGCAAACGTTTAATCGCCCTCCTCTGTGGGAGGAGTGGACAACCACTCACTCCTAAAGCAGTATGGATGTGAGAGAGGTTGACAGTGGCATGGTGGTACTAAACACGCAAAGGGCTCTCCTTGCCAGAGCTACAGATGCTGCCCAGGTGACAGAAGTGATGTGCAGCTGCACTCTGGATACATTGTGCCACATCAACGCACACACTGCTACTGTTGGCACTGCTGAGACGGGCACTGCCAGCACTGGACAGCACCTTCCCTCTCAAAAGGACAGCAGAGGCAACACATCCACCATAGTGGAGTCAGTTGGATTTAGTGATAAATTCTTCTCTTTGGCATTACTCATTTTCTGTGAGATCATGAAAAAGAAATTCTGAGCCAAATGGAGAGCAGAGGGAAAGGATCACTTCTTTCAGAATCTACTAACCCTCAGACCATCTTAGACTTGAAGAAAGGTTTCACACCATGCACCCCAGGGAGTCACTACACACGGGCTGTACCTACTGTAAATACCCCTCGGACACAAGCATTCGGTGGCCCAGAGCAAAGGGGTGTTATCAGTCAGACCAGGCGACACCAGGTGGTCTAATGCTGTTTAACCCAGAAATACTAATACAACATCTGCAAGTCATAAATTTAATACTACTGGGGTTTTTTTTTCAGAAGCCTTTTGAAGGTTTAGCTTAATCAGCTGTCCGTCATCCACTCATCAGCTGCTACAAAGGGACACTTCCTGCTATGCAAACTGCACCAGTATCCGTAAACACATAAAAAAGTTGGAGCAAACAGACAAGAAAAGCAAGCATGGTATGGTGAAGCCCAGAATTCCAAACCGGCTGCAAGGCTAAGCACATAGTATCATACCAGTCTCACAAGCTATGCAGACTCATGGGAGAGGGCATTAAAAAAAAATATAACTCTGTACAGTCATACCATGTATTTTGCACAAGCCTAAAGAAAATATTAAACATGTAACAACAGGATGCAGATCCATATATGTAATAAATTTTAACTGAATTCTGGAGCTAGGGAAAGATGCTGTAAAATGCTGCAAACTCCCTCCTGCTAACACAGCAAACTGATGAACCACAAGACAGGAGCAGTGCACAACTCACCAAGCCCCAAAGACCCTCCTTTAGATGGAGGGGGCAGCATTAAAGCAAGGAGATCACCTAGTTCAAACTAGGGGGAAAAGATGGCCCACTGAACCCAGTGCTCCAAGATATCTGCTCCTTCACAGGTGACCTGGTAGAGTTGTTTCATTCTGCTGTGCATTACCTCGCACCACTTTTCTTCCTAGCATGAATACCACGCAATATAGGATTTAAGAGGGGCTCAAATCCAGGATAACGAAGGCTAGGCTAAAAAATACAGGGATATTTAACCGCTAAAAACAAAGGATTAAATCAATGAACAGGAACCAAGAGATCTGTTTTGATTCCTGTAATGCTATCTGCCTTGAACAAACTCTGTGGATACATCAGTCTCCGGCCAGCCTGTACGTGACAAAAAAAACCTTCATGTTACCTAGTGACTGACCCACGCTGGAAGCCGTAGAGAAAAAAAAGACTTCTGGGAACCTACACTATTCCCTTAGTCTGACACCTGAGCTATGCCTGTGAGTCCCTCCCCCAAGCAGCAACACTACTTCATTTTGCTGTACATCCTCCCTTTCCAAGCAGCACATGAAAATGATGCTCCATCCTTGCCAGATTCATTGCTGCCCAGGGGGTTAAATACAGCAGCAATGAATTGACTGGTCTTGTTAATTTAATTCAGCTACATGGGAAATCTGTAAACAGAAGCAGAAGCCATGACAATACTATCAGAGGGCTCTGAACACAGCCTTGAATAATTTGCTTTTGGTTATCACTGCTAAACCACTCAAGGAAGAAAAAATTTCCTATTGGACATTTTACATTTTACATTTTTATACCTCTTCCAGGTAAGAAGAAAGTTTCCTACAGGCAACATCACTTTTTCTACCCTGTCAATTAGCTTCACACATAAATACTGAACTAGCATTGATTAGACCGGCTTCCAGCAACTCCAACCCAGGGCTAATTTAACAGAGGTAAAAGCCCCCCTTGAGTAACTAGGGAAGGCAGGACCACCTGCTCTGGCTCCATGAGGATGGAACAGCCTTTGGAAGATGGAGTGATACCACATCCCATCCTCCCTTCCCATTGCAATCTTATTTGCCCCGTTCAAACACAGCCTGTACAAAATTAATGGTTATTTTTTCTAGCAACTTCATGAAGATAGTTGCCTCCATGAGGAGCACTCAGCAATAGCCATCTATAAATAAGCACATCATTCTGAGAGTGAAGTTAATCATCCAACAGCCTCCACACCCCAGGAAAATCCATACAAGACAGAAAAATATTACCTAGGAAGTAAAGTTGGGAAGTGACCTATTAAGAAGTTCTCCACTACTTAATGTGACTGTATTCATCATCAAAAATCCTGCCCAGGAAGTCAGAGGCAGGGGAAGCCTTACCACGGTAGGAATTAACCCATGGAAGAAGAAAAATGCCACATGTTTACTCCTTCCCAAAGGGCCCAGAGATTTCAGGACTGTCTTTAAAATCCCATTCTAAAAACAAAAGTAAAAATCACAAGTTGCAGAACCAACCAGACAGATCTACAGACCTCAGTATCTTAATTGCAAGCTCCCAACAATTCAGGCATCAAGAAACTGGTGAGCCAGGAGAATGGACATAAAATTTGTATTTCAGACTAACCTTGAGGATCAGGTCAACTACACAAGGCAAACAGAGCCCTTGATACTACTGTGCCAGCAGGGCTGGTCAGTCTATCCAGTGTACTGCATCTTCTCCAGAACACATGCATCACCTCCTTATCAAGCACGAAATCGAAGAGAAGCTACCTCACAGAACACCTTACAATAGATATCTGAGCCCGAGCATAGAGATTTTATGCTTATTTAAAGACAGACTTCACAAAGCAGCTTGCTAACACCTTGTCAGCAACAGTGACTAGCTGAAACCAGGCATCTTGGAAAATTTCAGTGCACGCGGGAGTCAAACACACCCACCTCCTGCTACACCTCCCAAGGAGTAAGGAACAGGCACTACTTCAGGAAGACTGCCACCACATTCACGTTGCAGCCAGAGGGTTCCTCATTCTGAGGGAACAGGACCATTCTCCCGAATTTGCCTGCAAATTCCACACTAACAACTACTAAAACCCAACAGAAACAAGAACGCTCACCAGAGGATGAAGCAGACCTAGTGAATCACTATCCATTCCCCAGCTACATGTTAAAACATGCAGACTGGCTAATCGTTTCCCTGTACATAGAGATGCCTCAGAGGTTTTGATGCCAGCATGAGAAGGAAGGAGAACCAGACCACCAAAGGTGAAAAATAGAGGCTGGTTCAGAAAGGATGTAACTAATACAGTAAGGATGAACAAATGCTGTATCAAATGCCACACTGCAAAGCAACCCAGTATCCCTATCAAAACTTCAGTGGAGCTGTCAAACCCTGCCCCACAAAGCTACCAAGCCTATGAGCTACTTCCACCACAAATGTCTGCAGTAATCATGAGTTCCAAAAATGAAACAAACACCATACTCCAAAAAAATCCAATGCAAAAACTATCTTCCTGTTTTCACTAGAAAGGTCATGCCTATTTAAGGAAACCTTCCCAAGAAACATGGACATGCTCCATCTACATCCATCAACTAAGAGTCCAGACTTAAATGAAATCATTCATCAAAAAATTCCTAGTCTTTAAAGGAATCATGGTCGAAGCTGCAAATCCAACCCATGCTCCTCCTGGTATGCCAAGCAGTTACAAATACCTGATCACTCAAGATGAAAACATCAACCCATAGCAGAGGAGGAATTCTTACTCAACCCTTTAAGCAATTAATAACAGAAGGAAAACAAACACGCACAAAGTCTCACTGCACTTTCATCTATTCTAGTCAACACCTTTCCCAAGGGAAACATCCCCAGGAGAACCTTTGCACTGGTCTGGCTGAAACAGATGCACTCAGTTCTCAGCCCTACAGACACGCAGATTTCAAGACAGAATATGAAGCACCAAGAATTCTTAATGGTGCTAATTTGTGATTAATCAACAGAGAAAAGTTATTTTTCTGAATCTGCAGTATTTGACCACATGATGTTCCCGTTAAAAGCCAGAAGAGATCAGGCAAGATGATGAAACGCAGCCAGCCTTTTCTGGAAGGATGTAATCAGTGGACAGAAGCACACACAAAAAACAGACCTAATTACAAGCATAATTTCAATTTCCTGGCAAAGTCACACACAGACATATATATATAGACACGTTTATCAGATGGTCAGACAATATAGACTCAAATACCAGTCTCAGCCTCATTCACCACATCCAAGTCCATCACAACAGTCCTGACAGGTCAGAAGAGAGCACTGAAAGAAGGGATGGACAGATGGTGTCATGGGTTTGGCTGGGATAGAGTTAATTTTCTTCACAGTAGCTGGTATGGGGTTGTGTTTTGGATATGTGCTGGAAACAGTGTTGATAATTCAGGGATGTTTTAGTTACTGCTGAGCAGTGCTTACACAGAGTCAAGGCCTTTTCTGCTTCACCCCAATCCACCAGCAAGGAGGCTGGGGGTGCACAGTAATTTGGGAGGGGGCAGAGCTAGGACAGCTGACCCCAAATGACACAAGGGATATTCCATACCACATGGTGTCATGGTCAGCATATAAAGCTGGGGGAAGAAGGAGGAAGGGAGGACATTTGGAGGGATGAAGTTTGTCTTCCCAAGTCACCATTACATATAATGAAGCTCTGCTGTCCTGGGGATGGCTGAACACCCATAGGACATGGTGAAATCACTGCTTGTTTTGCTTTCCTTGCATGTTTGGCTTTTGCTTTACCTGTTAAACTGTCTTTATCTCAACCCACAAGTTTTTTCACTTTTAGTCTTCTGATTCTCTCCCTCTTCCCAGTGAGGAGGAGTGAACGAGTGGCTGCGTGAGGCTTAGCTGCCAGTTGGGATTAAACCATGACAGATGGAAACACTACAAAGGGTTAGTTCCACTGTAACTATTTGACGATCAAAATCCACAATTAGTCCATTTCTTTTTACATTCCTCTTCTCTGAACCATTCTCTGGTCCGTGGTTGACATCTAACCATCACACAGACAGCACTGTTCACAAAAGCCACTACCACCTCCTACTGAATCCATTCCACCATGGCATTGCAGAGGATGGTATTGCCTCCTGTCCCTGATTGTGACCTCTCAGCCCAGCCCTCACAACACTTGGCATGTAGACCACCACTCTTAGGGAAATCTAACTAGCCCAGGAAGTCAGAATCTTCCAAGAAGTGCTTAGGTACACAGGTCATATGGGAAAAAAAGCTGTTAGATTCAGCTGGTGACATCAGCGGATGTCAGGTCTCCACTGGATTCATGTGAGCATTGGAGAGGACTCCAACCTCATCTCCTCCTGTCACTTCAAGGCAACAAGAATTCCCAGAACATATGCAGAGGCACAAACAGTGTATTGCCAGATTGCTCCTTATCTCCTCTTTTCAAAAAGCAATGGGATTGATTTGCAGCCCTAATGTGTCACAAAGTCTCCTCAGCAAAACATGCCTCTCTCTCCTCCTGGATAGTCCAAGTGACCACACTGAGACCTGGGTACCCAAGAAGGGAGAGAGTTGCAGGTCCCACACAGCAGCCAGTGCAGGAGCAGGTCAGGAGCCAGTTCCTGCCTTTCCTGTCCACACAGCAGCTCTCTGATTGCTCACAGACAGAAACATGCTTTTAACTCAAAAGGCAAGGTAGCTACATTCTCTCCTAGAATAGCAACTGCAAAAGTCAAGGCCTGTGGATTAAAAAATAGCAGCTACAGCTACCCATGCAACTTGCACTTTTTCCTCATGTGCAGGGATGTCACAACAAATCAGGATTATATGCTATTTTTTCCTGATTCCCACTGCATTCAAGCCTAGGAAGTGCTGTGTTCTGATCAGGAGAAACAGCTGCAGAAACCAAAAGGTACGTGGTTTTGTAGTTTAAGACAAACAATATTCATTCTACTTGAAAAGTTAGATTTCAAACCTCATTTTCCAAGTGAAGTTTAACTATAATGATGACAAAGTTACTTAATTCAAGCTTTTCTGCTGTTTTTTATGATGAAGACAACATCACTTTATATCTGCCCAACGTGATGCACTTAAGGATCAGACTGTGGAAGCAGTGGCATTCACATATAGAGTGGATGTTGTGGAGAGTCATAGATCAAGGATTTTAATATCACCAAAACCCCATCAACTACAATAAAAAATACAAATCAAAAATAAATCAGGTTATAAGTGTCAATCAGATTTTTGCAAAACTGGTCTTATTACCAGCACGACAATTCCCCATTTCTACAATAAGACAGAATATACCTTTTCTACATCTCAGAAAAACTAAAAAATAAGATCATCAGTATCTCTGAAGCACAGTGGTGAGTACCATAGAAGAGACCATTAAAAATTAATAGTTGTGTTTTCAGTGCAAAGTTTAGATTATCTGCAGTAAATTCAGTTTGGGGTCATACGTCAGATGAAAAAGAAAAAATGAAATATTGGGTAGTTCTCGGTCCAAAACCTGACCTCACACCCATTTTAACTGGTTACAAAATTCCCATTAGATTTAATAGCACTCAGTGAGCACTATCCATTTGCTACACTTGCGGAGATGAAGTCATTTCTAAAAACATAAAAGGTATAGCCACATAATTATGACCTCACACGATGCCTTCTTGCCACACTCTCCTGCTGGGCACTTGCTGGGCATGAACTCCGACCCCTACCATGCAGATGCCCCATGTATCAAGTCTCTCCAGTCACAGCCTGCTGCAGCACAGGTTCTCACTCTGGTATGTTCTCTGTCTCCTTTGCATTGAGGACACAGCACCCAGCACCTTCAGACCACAGAAGGTCAAACCCCAACCCCCACAGCACTGCCGTAGTGTAACACACCTCTTCCAAAAACCGGAGTATTGAGAGCATTCTGCATTTTCACATGCTTCAACTTCTGCTCCTGGACAAAACAAACAGCAGGATGGACAGGAACTTCAGAAGCCAACTGGATTCTCCTGCAGGCTGCCCAAGAGACATTCAGATCCACTACTGCAAAACAGCAGCAGTGCTGCAAACGCTTTATTGCCACAGTTTCTTCCACGATCTGAATCATTCCTAAGACCAACATAACACAAACTCCTGCTTCCCACTCTTGTACATGCCACCAGTCCCAGGACATCTGCCCATATCACGCTGCCAGCTCCCATTTCCTTCAGTATGCCCCAGGGTTCCATCTGCTGCAGCAACACCACAGCCTAGATTTCCTTCCATGAATGAACCTTTTGGATCTCCTCAGGCTATATGGCTGGTCCCACTAATGGAAGTAAAAGCAGCATCACTCAGAGAGAGCAGTCTTTAATCCCAGGAACAACCCCACATCACTCCAAAGCTGAGCTTCAAGAACAGGCAAGGCAAAGTACCTATAAAATACACTCCCTCCTGGTCCAGCTTCACTTCAGCGCCACAGGGCTTTTAACATGAAACAAGGATAGGAAAGAGGCCTCTGACAGACCTGCTTTCCAGGACAGAAGAGTACAAAGGGTAATGGAGAAGCCATTCCTTGCACTTCCCCTCACTTCTTCCCACAAAAAGGAAGCAAAGCCACAGAACAGAATAAAACCAAAAAGACAGGCAGAGATGGCTCAGAAGCATGATCCCACAGAAACTCCTTGGAGAGTCATGCTTGGCTTCTCTGCCTGCAGATCTGGGATTGCAGGAAGAAGGCACCCAGCCCCGCAGCAGCAGCAGCACAGAGTCCAGCCTTCCCCTGCCTCCCTGCCTGAGGTCAGTGAGCAGGCTGGAAGAAAGGCGACCCTCCCGCCTCTACCCGGGTAAGGGAACAGCAACCGCAAGCAGCAAATTATAGCACTAGGATCCCAGCTACAGCCTCCCGTCAGCCCACGCAGCACTAAATCAAGGCTTTTTAGCGATGCTTTGGTGGGATTTTCTTCCTGGGCATCACCCCCAATGGTGATAACCACCCCAAGTGTCTGCAAGGATCTCCTACAGAAATAGCAGTGGGAAAGCTGTACAGAAAGCCTCCGTTAAAAGAGCACAATGCTCTTGTTCCTTGAAGAAACCTGAGCTGGATCCAGATCCCAAGACCTCAAAGGCCTCTGGGGAGCATATTTTGATATTTGCAGCACACAGAACGCCACATAAAGTTGCTTCTTTAGTCTCTTTATTAAAGGAAATTCAGCTACGTACAGCCAGAGGGTAAAAAGTGCTGACACGCTGAGGTTTTTTCCCCCCCTTAAATGGTGCAGCTTCTTCCCCATCTCTATGCTAATACTTGCATTATTGCTGAGGCAATTATGAGCAGGTAAAACCCAAGAAAGTCATACAAAAAAAATAAATCAACAATTGCTTCTAGCTCATGCTCTTTGAAGCAAGCATCCAATCTTTCTGCACAACAAACTCTCCTAGACAAAGGCAAGCACAAGCAACAGCCGCGCGAAAGCACAGCCCCTTCCAAAAATATGCCAGAGTGAATCCCACTGTCCTATCCAAGTAAAAGATCTCATTACCTCTTTTCTAATCGGTATGAATTACAAGTACACTCTGCCCACACTCCAAAGGTTAGGAGGTGGCAATGGTATAGCTGATTGAACACCAATGTCGCACTAAGTGAGCTGACAGAAACTGCCAAAATTTCCTGCTCTGCCCAAGCAGATGCTGGATCCAGCTCAAGTTCAGCTGATGCCCCTCATTAAACAATGGAGTTTTTGTGTACAACCTTTCCTTCTTTGTGGCCACTTAAATACATCATATCACTGCTAAGGAGTTAAAGACCCATTTCCTTCAGACCAGCAAGAGAACTGATGGGGGTGGTTTCGATAGATGCCATATGTATGTGTGACAAGCCAAACAAGAGAGACACTGGAACGGTTCACAAACACCCTGGAAATCTTCCAGAGCTGAGAATGAAGGTTAGAAACCTAGAAAACTATGTCGGGTCTTTCTC
Source organism: Corapipo altera (assembly GCF_003945725.1). Taxonomy (NCBI): domain Eukaryota; kingdom Metazoa; phylum Chordata; class Aves; order Passeriformes; family Pipridae; genus Corapipo; species Corapipo altera. The sequence goes on from NW_020884873.1 coordinate 15,274,470, forward strand.
AGCAAAGGTTTTCTGCAGGAAAGATGCCCTGGCACAGCTCAGCAGAGCCCTGACAGGGAATGCTGTGGGGTCAGGACAGTGGCGTGGACCAGGACTGGCGAGGACTGTTTCATACAGCCCCTGTCATCGTAGATTTGGCTCCTACAAACACCTCTAACTCAACCTAGAAAAAAGGAGGTGCGCTCAGGAAAGTGAAGCAGAGGGAGGGGGAAGCATGCTGGGGAAAATACACACACATCTTTCAAACTGAATTTACAAGATTGCTGGCAAAATTAAATTTATTGGAGAGCAAAGGGAGTTAAGGCCCAAAATGCAGCCAAGCAGCTCTAATCCCTAAACATCGGGATTATCTCATGACAGCTACACTCAGGCGTCCACTCAATACCACTGTAAAATGTAGATCAACAGAATGCTTCAATGAACTGGAACTCGTTACCTCTAATTGCTTCTCTCACTTCTCTTCTGGATGTTCCTCTGATCCCTCAGCCACCACATTTCAAAAGCAAACACACACACACATAGAGAAGGTCAAGTAACATCAGAGATGGGCAAATTAAATAAGAGGTTTCCAGACATCCAAAACATCTGCCCTTCTCTTTCACTTCATACAGAAACCAAGGTTTACTGCACGCCAAGAGACAAGTCAGCAGCATAGTGATAGGTTTTGAAACATCTTCAACTGATGTGATCCCTAGCATTTTCCAAAGGGGCAGAGGTTCCTGTGCAGCCAACCAAATGCTGCTAACGACAGGCTTTATTTTTCCAAGCTAACAGGGGTATGTCCTTCAGCAGCAGTTTCCAGGGGGCCACAGACCACACACAGAATCCAGTCCAGATTCGTCTCGACTTCAGTTTGGCTTCCCTACCACTAGTGCAAATGAAGCAGTTAATTTTTTTTATTTTATTTTACTGCTGCCTCCTTTGCAGCTCGTGTGTTCTGGTACTCCTACTGCCACAAGCCTCACGCAGCAGAGCCACTGAAAGCTCTCAGCACAGTCAGGAAACTCTCAGCAGAGTCACAATAAAGCATGAAGCCAGTACAGCAACACGGCTGCTAAACCTTAAGTGAGCAGCACTTCTTTGAGACAACCTTGAAAACAGAGATGCAAACCCCCAGCGCAAAAGGGCAAAGCGGGAGCCCTGCTTGCGACATCACTGGAAGGAAAAGCCGACAGAGGGTATTTCACAGGATGTGCCTGGAGCTGCTCCAAACTCAGCTAGGTGGGCAACCTTTCCAACATGCAAAGGAGAGACCAGGCTTCCTGCAAAATATCAGAGCACTCATGTTTCTAAACGGGAATTCTGAAAAGGAAAAATAAAAAGCATATGTCTACAGCTGGTACACATATGCAGAAGGAAACCATCTCCAGTAGAGCCAGACCTCTGTTCGGCTTCCAACCTCACAACTGCGGCCATCACCTTTAAACAGAAACCTCTGGAATCTACAGAGAAATACTGAGAGAGCCTGGAGGGGTACTAAAGTATCCAGAATACTTCATTTGGGCTTTCCATTTTCCTGAGTAGGGCAAGAAAAGAGCCAACATTAAAGCATTCTCAACAACTCTAAAATCCCAACTTTCAGTCTGTTTGCCAAAGGTTTTCTTTGAACTGGAGATTTTCTAAGTGTTCCCAGACTGTGTCAGGTCTAACTCATAACACGCAAATATTTAAAAAAAAACTAAAGGACAAAAGCAAACAGAGAAACAACAACACGCTTAGAGGTGATTCATTATGTCTCAACACATCAGCAATAGCCTGTGGAAAGCATCCTAGGAAACCTCATCCTGGATCCAAGGCAGGGGTCAGCTTCTAAAGGTTGGAACTTCCTTTCTTTTCTATAGTATCTTGTATCCCCTGCATTGCTCTGCATCTCTTTACAAAGACAGCCATGCCATGAATAATAAGAGGGAGGAAAAAGCTAACCTGATTACACAGCTTTTCCACCATTTACTGGAACTAGATGTTCTCTTCTGTAAGATTTAAAAATACAGACTTCCATAGGATCCCTCACAGCAGAAAAGCTGTTATACACTGGCCCCTTCTTGATTACAATCCCAATCAGCCCTCTTACTTGTAAACCCAAACCTGTATTAGGAAATTATCAGCAGACTGATTTCTTGCTGTCCTCTGGAGCACCACAAACAGGCCACAATTTGAATGAGGATACTGGTGGCTGTCATGAAGCACAAGCCATGTTCCTGCTCCCCCGTTTCTGTGGCATACTGCAGTTCAAGGTTTCCAGTCATTATGGTGGAACGAGCCGGGCTGGTAGAGGGTGTTACAGACCATCTTCTGGCTCACGGCAGGAGGAGAAACCGTGGACTTTCTTGCAGAGGAAAGACTTATCGTCTATTACATCATTATTTAGTCACAGGGGACTGATCTCAACACCACCAGTCATCTTTATGAACCCTGTGCAGACATGGCTGAATGACAACACAAAGTCTCCACTCATCGCTGCCACTAAAGATTTACGTGGCCTGGGTGAGGCACAGACCACAGCTGCACTGTCTGCCCCGAGCAGCTGGCCATGTTCATGGCTGCAGAACAGTAACTCTCCCAAATACTCAGGGATGCAGAGCACAAAAGTCATTCATGAAAGACGAACAAGGACCAGCTCTGTTCACACCTTGCATATAATTCCAACCATATATTACCCCCAGGTATAAACTAACCAGTCTAGACCCCATAAAAAAGTTAAATCAAAATTCAGCTTGGGCACTGAAGGAGGAGTTGATTAACTCATTCAACCCCAAGCAAAGCAAGGGGAAGATATTTTAGTAACTTTCTTCAGCAGTGTAAGATGTCTGATACACCTCTAGCACTTGGAAGGAGAATACAAAAACAGCACCCTGGAATACAAAAACAAGACCTTTGACTGCAGCTCTAAAGAGAAAGGGACACTTTCTAGCTAGCCACAACATTTCTCATCTTTCATCGTGCGAGGAACAGAGGAGGAGAGAGATTATTGCAAGGGTACTTTCTCTTCCATCTGTGCAGCAGCCAGTCTCTTTTGACAAGCAGCAAATACAGCTGCACCAACTGCATTTCAGTGCAGTATATAACTTCTTTTTTCCTCTCCTCTGTTAGGCATTATTTTTACTCAGATCAGCAAGCTGATCCAAATGACCCAACCATCCAAGCCAGCAAAGAGCACAAACTAGTCACTAGCTAGTATTTATACAGTTAAAAAGCAGCAGCACCTTTGGGGAGCTTCACTTCCAAAGCTTACAAACCTATCCAAATATTTCCAGGAGACATTCCTGGCTGGTGGCATTTGATTTTTGCCACTTATGAAACAGAGGGAGCTAAAAACCAGCAATTTCTGATGGACCTTTTCCTCCCACGCCATGATTAACTGAAATATGTCCCAGAAGCAGATAGCAGCCATGATCCGATTTGTCCCAATCCCAACTCAAGCAGCTTTACACCACCCTCCTAACAAGATCAGCACTGGCCAAACACCATTTATCCGGCCTGATCAAAGATGGATTAGATAATGAAACCCTAACTGCATAAGCTGTCTGAGCATGCTGGCCTGAGACAGCAGAAAACAAGAAGCCCAGTAAATATAAGGGCTGCTTTAAGCTTTTAGACACCCTTTGCCCAAGGTCTTAATAACTAGCTACTATCTTATCTTCCTGTAGGCTAGTTTTGATACTTCATAATAACAGGCCCCAAAAAAAGCTACGAGTTTCAGAGTTGCATTAGTAATTTCTACAGTTAAATTATTTATTTCAGCATTACAAGTCATGTTCATATCCTGAACATTGGTAGGTACAGGCCATGCAAAGAAGAAATGGTGGTGGGCATGGCACTCCATGATTCCCTGCTATCAGCCCAGAGACCTGAGGTCACCAAGTTTACACAGAAACAGCCTGTGGCTCTTGGAACAGGAAGTAGAAAATTGACAGGATCTCCAGGAAAAACAAGGTACGACAGTTGCTGGTGTTATTTCCAGCTTCCAGAAAGCCTCTAGTACATATGGGGGGGGGGGGAGAAAGAAAAATCAAAGAATAGGCTCTTTATTCCTCTTGTAAGCATTACATACAGTTAAACATAGAGGACTTACTAAAAAGAACCCGTTATTCTAAAATAAGATACTTCAAAAGAAGACACTATCTGAACCAAAATCCTTGTAAAAGGCAACCTTGTGTTTTGACTTCTAGGTTAAAAGACACCAAATTTCCCAAACATTGGAGAACACTTTTTTTCCTACCTCTGATATTATTTGTAAGTTTGGCTTCCAATTTGGTACTTCTTGCTTACAAACATGAAAAGATTCTCCAAATATATAAGCCACACGCTTTAACAGTAAAAAAAGTCAAGAGAAACTTCTGGACATAGAATCATAGAATGGTTTGGGTTGAAAAGGACCTTAAAGATCATCTAGTTCCAAATAACAGTATATATTTGTGCACACAGATATATATATATGTTCATTTTCGTATTTTATATTGAAAAGACTGAAAAATCTTTTCCATGTATATACATAAGGAAATATTAAAATTATGCTATAAATGCCAAATAAGTACAATATGGGTGTCCTAATCTGAAGAACAGCTATACTGACTATAGACATCATTAAAAATCAGACCCTACTAATAGCCCATCACCTAATTTCTCCACTGTTTGTCACCATTTGATACAGAAATAAACCCCAACTTTTCCACTAACTAATTCCACAATTAATCCCTAGTATCATTAACACCAGCATTACACACTGCTGCACACATGCACTGTCGTAGCCTCGTGGTTGAACGCTGCAACCTCACTAACTTGCACTGTTCATTGGATAGACAACAAAACACTCTTCCACGTAAACATAAAGGGGAGTCTTTTATCTGTACAGAAATTGTACTCATTTGCAATTAAAAAAAAAATTCAGACTTTTGCTAAACCAGTCCAAGTCCCTTCCCGGGCAATTTTCAGTCGATTTACCACTAGTTTACATGAACACCAACCAGTTTAACCACTAACTGCAGGTAAACTGGTGCATCTCCTCTGGTTACACAGGACTTCTGTCTCAGTTCAACTCTGCAGAGCTGGAAGAATTTCATGTCACCGTGTTTGCACACTCATTCATAACTCCTAGCTAGACTCAACTCCTCCGAGGCTGAGCATCTTTCTCCTTGCAACTGTACACATTGTCTGAGTCATACTTGACACCTACGCGTGGGAGAACACACTACTCCAAGGGATAAAAGAGTGCAGCACGATTTTTGCCAGCCCTTGGGGAGCACAAGCAGCACCACTTGGGTGCGAAGCTCTAGCACACATTCAGGCCACACCATCACACTGGGAAAAACACGATGTTGTGGTGTGCAGAGACCACCATGAAAGGCTGAACATCAGACAGAACCACAAACAAAACTTCCCTGCTGAGAGCCGTTTAAAAAATAAATAAATCTTGAGCATGAAAACTGCAGGCAGCCTGTGAAGCAAAAAGGGAAGAGTATTGGCCAGCATTCGGTATCTTGATGAGAAGCACAGTGGAGAACAGGATGCTCCCCTTGGAAACTACCAGCAGCGCTCACCAGCCCAAGAAAAGGTGAGAGGAGAAACAAGTTGAGATGAATAAATCACTCCACTTCCAAAGAGCTCTCATATACTCGTCACGAGAGACAGAAGCAGAAAAGGCCAGTGCAACTGCCACAATAAAACAACCCTCCACAACACCCAGACAAAGGGAGGCAGAAATACCTTGCCAGCATCATCCCACAAACACAAAAGCCAATGCACCTGGAACGAGGGATGTTCTGGGGCCGACCAAACCGCGCTGGCAGAAGACAAACAGGAACGCGAGATCCCGAACCAAGCTGGCAGACGCCCCACTACTCCTCTTCTCCCCCTTCCCAGGCAGTACCTGGGATTTCTCCCGGTGCCGTGCGAGCCCCAGGGCGGCGCGGGTGAACCCCGCTGGCCCCGGAGCGCTGCCGGTGCCCCGCGCCCGGCCCCGCACCGCGGCCTCCCCGGGCTGCGCCGCGGTGCCCG